>NW_026648033.1:0-57381 GCF_950295315.1 Erinaceus europaeus | reverse complement strand
GTGCACTTAACAGGTGCACAACCACCTGGCCCCCATATTCAGTCATTCTTTAGCTTAGTTATTTTATAAACATTATAAGCATTTATTTGTGAACAGAGGGGGAGAAAGAGAACCAGAGCATCACTCTGGTAAAGTAATTCCAGGAATCAAACTTGAGGCCTCATTTTTTTTTTCCTCCAGGGTTATTGCTGGGGCTCAGTGCCTGTACCATGAATCCACCGCTCCTGGAGGCCATTTTCCCCCTTTTGTTACCCTTGTTGTAGCCTCATTGTGATTATTATTGTTATTGTTGATGTCGTTCGTTGTTGGATAGGACAGAGAGAAATGGAGAGAGGAGGGGAAGACAGAGAGGGGGAAAGACAGACACCTGCAGAACTGCTTCACCACCTGTGAAGCGACTCCCCTGCAGGTGGGGAGCCAGGGGCTTGAACTGGGATCCCTACACCGGTCCTTGCGCTTTGTGCCACATGCACTTAACCCGCTGTGCTACCGCCCAACCCCTGAGGCCTCATTTTTAAGACTTCAGCATTTTATCCATTATACCACATCCTGAGCCATTATTGTTTAACTTCCGATTCCAAGAATTCCTTTGAAGAGAAGGCATAACAGTGAACACAGTCGTGTGTGTCCATATGTTTATGGACTTTATCTTACTTTTGGTGAAAGAATAGTGGGATACTTAGGAAGAAGCCCTAAAAGAAGGTCGTTTTACCTCTAAAGCAAGTGCGAATGCAGAGAAAGCAGAATAGGAATCAGGACTGACAGCTTGCTTGGTAGAGAGAACATGCCTGGTACCTTGTCACGTGTGAAGCTCTGGATTTGAACTTTAGCACCACACAGGAGCACTATGGGCAGTGCCAAGGGAACTCCACAGATGGTAGAGCAGTACTGTGCTATCTCACTTCTCTCTGCACCCCCGACCCCCTCTCCTTCCCAATTAAGTATATAGAGTAGAAAAAAAATAATAAAAGGATTCTGCCAAGAATGGCCTAGATAATAATGAAAAGAAAATCTAGCAAATGTCTGCTGATTTATCATTGTGTATATTTATCAAAGAAAGGAAAAAAGTAGTGTCCCATACCTTTCTAAGCTCCACCTGAGAAGAGAGAGGGCAGAGGGAATATACAACTCACTGGCTCTAGTCAGCACCCTCCCTCCCTCTCACCACTGTTATATCTCCAGTTAAAACAGATGCATATTTGTATGTCTTCATTTCTGACATACTTTTTTTTATCTGACATACTTTCAATTAAAAAAAAATAATAAGGATCTGATCATTGATCTAGGAGAAAGAGAGAGGGATGAAGAGAGAACCAGAGCATTCATCTGGTATATCTGGTTCTGGAGATCGAACTCAGGACCTCCTACTTACCAAGTCTAACACTTCATCCACTTTATCCTCTGTGCCACCTCCCTGGCCTCTCTCCAGGTTTTTCAAACAAAGCCTTAGCGAACTGGATTCTTCGCACTCTGTACTCCAAAAGGTCTAATAGGAGAGTCTGATCAGAGTGGAACCTGGTGACCCACCATTCCACAGAGACTCTTTCAACACCCTAGCTCTTTCCACAGTACCTGTGCAGAGACTTTTACTACTTACGCACCCCATAGTAGATTGTGAGATGGGCCATCAAAAGGTAAATGGAGACACTTAAAAATAAAGGTGACTAAGAGCAAGAGCTAAATACCCTGTTGCCTTTGAAATGACAGTATAGATATGGGCTGATATTCTTTTTTTTTTTTTTATGTGCCGACATAGCAATCTTCGTTTACAGCTGCTTTGCAAAACAAGCTGTAGTTTAGCACATACATTTTTAGTAGATGGTGCTAATTTATTTCTTCACAAGCGTTTCCATTCTTCACCTGTGTATTAGTTGCCAGAGTCTTAGACACAAAGATTGGCAACACTTATTAAGTATATTGTTAAGCCCTCCTCCTCCAGTACAGTATTTTCCTTGGCTCACCAACAATATATTTTTCAAAGAATTGTCCAGAAACATTTAGCTGAGCTTTTCCTAGTATTGTCTTTATTTTAGCTGTTCTTTGAAAAGGAGAAAAAAAATAAACAAAATGTCTTCTTGTTTAACTGATGGTCTTAAAGTTTTTGTTTTAGTTTTTTTCTTATTGTTGTTGTGTTGCTTTTTTTTATAAAAAAAAAGTCTGTTTGACTTCTTAAAATCACATTTATACACAGCACTGTGGATTTCAACAACAAAGATAAAACCCAGACTAAACTTTGCTCTTTGCGCTTTGCGCCATGTGCGCTTAACCTGCTGTGCTACCGCCCGGCCCCCCAGACTAAACTTTGGGACTGAGATATCTAGAATGATGAAGTTCCTGGTGAGTTTTGCAGCAGTAGATTAAAGGTTAATTTTTAGGACTTTTAATAAGTGCCTTTTGGCTATGTGCTTTTGATAACTTTGAAAAAAAAAGTTTTGTTTGTTTGCTTTTTGAGTGTAGACCTCTTCACTCCCACCCCCCAGGTTAACACACTTTGATCCTTTCCCTTACTTTTAATTATTGATCCATGTGCTGCTTGAAATGGACTGGGAACATGAACTGTTTACAACAAGTCTTCATTATTTTTAAATGTGTGAGATAGTGCCCTTAAAAGCAAAAGTGGCATGCAGAAGAATGAAACAGAACCACAAAACAAAACAAAAAAGGAAAAGTGGGGCAGAGGAGCTCATTGGTGGCATACTCAGTTGAACGCAGATGTTACTATGCACAAGGACCCGGGTTTAAGCTCTTGACTCCCTCCTATGAGGGTGGTGAAACAGTTCTGTGGGTCAGTCTATCTCTCTCCCTTCCCCCACCTCTCTTTCATTGTCTTTCTTTTTCTTTGTATTTTTCCCTTCCATCTCAATTTCTCTCTGTCTCTATCCAGTAAGTGAATAAACAAATATTTAAAGCGGGGGGGGGGGGGGGGGGGAAGCAAAGGGGCAGGGCAAGGAGTCTGAAGTATAATGTTTGCCTTGCCTGCATGACGTCCTGCTCCATCCCCAGCACAGTGTGTGATGGAGTGCTGATAGGCCTGTCTCTTATTTTTAAAAGTCCTGGAAAGGGGGAGTCCAGCGGTAGCTCAGCGGATTAGGCGCAGGTGGCAAAAAGCACAAGGACCGGCATAAGGATTCCGGTTCAAGCCCCCAGCTCCCTACCTGCAGGGGAGTCGCTTCACAGGTGGTGAAGCAGGTCTGCAGATGTCTGTCTTTCTCTCCCCTCCTCTCTCCATTTCTCTCTCTCCTATCCAACAATGACATCAATAACAACAACAACTACAACAACGATGAAAAACAACTAGGGCAACAAAAGGGAAAATAAATATTTTTTTAAAATCCTAGAAAGGAAATAATAATAATAGTAATAAATCCTGGAAAGAAAGATTACATATTCATCTTAAAAAGGGAAAACCCAGAACTGGGTGCAAACTTGTCCATAGAGCACATGTGTTACCAAGCATAAAGACCTGGGTTCAAATCCCTGGGCCACACCCGCAAGAAGGAGCCTCACAAACACTGGAGCAGTGCTGCAGCTGTCTGTCCTTCTTCTTTCTCTCCCTCACTATCTTTCAGCCTCTATCAAAATTAGAACAGGTCAGGCAGTAGTGCAGGGGAGTCACTTCAAAATTAGAACAGGAGAGAAAGTGGCTGTCAGGAACGGTGGAGTCATGCAGACACTGAGCTCCAGTGACAACACTGGTGGCCAATAAAAGGGAAGGGAGCAGAACTCTGATTCATATGTAAAATTTTAAGTGTTAAAAATTATTTGGAAAAACTGATATTCTCTGCTTCAACATGTGAAATAAATAAATGTCCTTTTTTTTTTTCTAGTACTATATTCTATTTTCAGAACTGTTAAGCTTTAGAACTTGGAAAAGATAGTTAAGTATGTGACTATCTCAGAGACCAAAGAGAAACCTCTTGTTTTATTCTATAATGATAAAAATAGGACTCAAAAAATCCATATATTATGTCACTCTGTTGATATGAACTATTCAGAAGAGACCAAATTACAAAAACAGAAAGTTAACTGTATGATTGTCTAGTGTCAGAGGTGAGAGGACAGAGAGGGAGAGAGATTAATCATGGTTATTGGACTATTAGGCTGGATAACAGGTAGACCCTAGGCCAGGACTCTGGGCCCTGTTCATATCTTAGGGTTGAGAGGTAAAGTTTCAGAGACTCTTGCTGGTTGAATTAAGTGAACTGGAGATGAACACACACACACGGCTGTGTTGGATGTGTGTAACCTCAACCAAGTGAGTATTATCAAAAAGTCTTCATTACATGGAGTATGGAATGAGAAGCATCAAAAGTATCATTGCAGGGGAACACAAATTATGACTGTTAATGCCAGACCACCAGGGTATTGTCATATAATTCTCTGGCTACATAGTGGTATTCATTATGTCTACATTATAAATTCCATGGCCAATGAGAAGCCGTGTTTATCACAGCCTCAAGGTCTTGTTGACCAAGCTGATTATTAACTAAGACATCCACCAGATGCCCGTCAGAGAACAGGAGTTTAGTAGCTGGAAGGAAGAGCATGAGTGATAGCAGGTGGTGCAACATTCTTCTAGCTCTATACAGAGCTTCGCAGTAAGTAGGAAAAGAGTTCAGCCGAGAAACCACCAAAGTATCAATCAGTAACAGGCATTACGACTCAACGTCAAGAAACAGGCATTAAGAGTCAGGGCATCTCCAACACATGGTAGCTACATTACTTAGTAAAGTTATTAATGGGCTGGGGAGATAGCATGATGATTATTGCAGAAAGAATTCTTCTGTGCCTGAGGCTCTGAGGAGCCAGATTCACACCCCCAGCACCACTATAAGCCAGAGTTGAGCAGTGCTTTAGTAAACAAACAAACAAAAAAATAGGTAAAGTTACTAACAGTCCTTGGATTATACATTTGAAGGTGGATTTTATGTTATGTTTTTTACAGAAAGATCCAGTATAGTAAAGATAAGGAGACATGGTTGAGTTTTAACAAGAATATCAGTTGATTGATTGTGTATTGTTAAAAAAGAACTATTATTATAAGTCAAACACTATCTGCAGAGAAAGAGCTATGTCTGATGCATTGTAGGAGAACTTGTCCTGTGCTTTTCACTGAATATAGTGTGTGCTATTAAGAACACAGGTGAGGTTCTTGGGAAAGGTGATTCATGAGGAGGGAGAAGAGGAAAGGAAAATGAGCTCTTTGTTTTTCATCCCTGGAAGGATTCCAGGTTGTGGCTTGCTGTGCAGATAATTAAAAAGTCACTGCAGTGATCAGTATTTCAGGGGGACACAGAAACAGAAAGCCAAAACTCCAACATCCTAGGAGTTTCACAAAAACAACAACAACAACAACAACAACAACAACAAAACAGTCACAGGTGCATTGCTCATAAACAGAGGTTGCTCGGTGCACTGCTGTAACTAAGGTAAACTTTGTGACAAGAGATAACGCTGTTAGACCTGAGCACTAATACAAGTTCATGGTCTCCTTTCAGGGTAAGTATCCTATAAACTGCAGAAAACTTTGTGCTTGGCCATTACATAAAGAGAGAAAGCAATTAAGAGTGAGTACTAAGTTTCCGTGTCCTGTGGTGGGGATAAGGCAGTACTATGGTGAATTTGAGTTAAAGGAAAGCCTTTGCTTATGTTGCAGAGGGATTCTTAGTTTGATAGATCAATGCGGGAAACTACAAAACTCACTTTTTAATGTATGTTAAAAATAACTCTTGCACCAGGATGGTAGCACATGAACATACCAAATTTTCATGTATGAAGTCCCAGGGGTTCCAGATTCCACCACACACACACATGCACGCGCGCGCGCACACACACACACACACACACACACACACCACCTCATGTCAGAACTAAGCAGTGCACTGATTCTCTCCTTCTCTCTCTCTCTCTCTCTCTCTCTCCTTTATTTATTTATTGGGTAGACACAGCTAGAAACTGAGAGGGAACGGGCTGATACAGAGGAAGATGGACAGAGAGACACCTGCAACACTGCTTCACCACTTGCAAAGCTTTCCCCCTGCAGAAAGGGACTAAGGCTCAAACTCAGGTCCTTGCACATTGTCATATGTGCATACAAACAGGTGTGCCACCACCTGGACCCTGATTCTCTTTCTTCTCTCTGTCTCTATCTCCGTCTCTCCCTCCCTTTCCTCTTCCCTTCCTCCTTTCCTCTAATAAGTAAATTTCAAACCAGCAAAAACAAACTTGCCCTGGGAAAGCATGATCTACCCAACGGAGTAGTTGTATTCTGTACGTGCTCTCTTACTTGTGTATTCCATTTTCCCCCATACAAGTAAAATATATCTTTCCAGTGCAATTTTTCAAATCATATAAGGGAAGATGTTCTTCTTAGGAAAAAAAATGTAAATACCACTGGTGAAACTGAAGTTGCCAATGAAATTTTCATAACACAATTATAATTTCCTTCTCTTTCCTCCAGGAGTAACTGCTACTATAGACTTGCTTGCATGTTCTCTGAGTATCTTTATAAAGGAATATTTTTTTGTGTGCTCCCTGACTTAAAAAAAACAAAACATTGTATTGTGGTGCTTCACACATTCTTGAAACTTGCCAGTTTCTTGTCTTCTCCTACTACCTCCCCTTTCCTTTCTGCCTTAAAAGTGAGATTCCAGGGGAGTCAGGCGGTAGTGCAGCAGGTTAAGCGCAAAGCACAAGGACCGGCCTAAGAATCCCGGTTCGAGCCCCCGGCTCCCCACCTGCAGGGGAGTCGCTTCACAAGCGGTAAAGCAGGTCTGCAGGTGTCTTTCTCTCCCCCTCTCTGTCTTCCCCTCCTCTCTCCATTTCTGTCTGTCCTATCCAACAACAATGACATCAATAACAACAATTAATAATTAATAATAATAAAATAATAATTCCAATGATAATAATAAAACAAGGGCAACAAAAGGGAATAAATAAATAAGTAAATAAATAATTTTTTAAGTGAGATTTCTCTCAAGAAAAAGGAGATATGGAGCACTGGTGGTCGTAAATGTGTGGAATTGTACCCCTCTTATCCTATGGTTTTGTCTATATTTTCTATTTTTATTTTATAAATAAATTAAATTAAAAAGAAAAATAACTATTAAACAAAAAAAGAAAGAAAGAAAAGGAAAGAAGAGGGACAGTAAGGGAGACCATAAGGTGAAAATTGGATTGGGGTTGATGTATTGCACCAAAGCAAAGGACTTTGGGGAAGGGAGGAAAGGGACAGGATGAAGGGACATTGGGATCCTGTTGTGTCTCCTAGACACTAATCAACAAGTTGTAAATATGTTAAAGACTATCCTGTACACTATCAATGTCCTCAAGATTATTTTAAGTGAGGTTCCTCAAGAATTTTGCCATGGCCCCTTGTCCCCCTTCTGCATGCTGTACCTTCCGTGACCAGAACAATAATCTTCAAATGAATGTCTCAGAACTGAGCTCAGATCCAAGGGTTAGGTGTCAGTGTCCATGGCACCTCCTTTTCAGTCTTTAAACTACTACACCCAAGCACATCTCACTTTCTCAGCTTTCCCTCTCAACGCTGTTGTGTTTCCTTCTGTCAGCCACATGACTCAACAGCTTCTGTATGATCATTCACCAAGTCTTATCAGCATTTCCTTTTTAGTGTCTCTGACACCTCTCTCCACTCCATCTCAACTCTAACTGAAGCCTGAACCACTTTGAGGTTATACTGTGGTTTTATTTTTCTGACCATGATTGACACACAAAACTGGTCCTGTGGCTCTGTCTTTTTTTATTACCATCAGGGTTATCACTCAGGTTTGATGCCAGTACTACAAACTCCTGGTGAACATTTTGCCCCACCATCACCCTTTTTTTTCTTTCTATTTTATTTGATAGAACAGATAGAAATTGAGAGGAAAGAGGGAGATAGAGAGAAAGAGAGAGGGAGAGACCCACAGATCTTCTTCACTGTTCATGAAACATCTCCCTGCAGGTGGGGACCTGGGAGTCAAACCCAGGTCCTTGCACCTAGTGCACTTAACTGGACATGCCACTGCCTATCCCCCCACCTCTCTTGTCTCCAGCTCCTGACTTTTTTTTTTTTTGCCTCCAGGGTTATCACTGGGGCTCGGTGCAAGCACTACAAATCCACTGCTCCTAGAGTCTATTTTTTCCATCTTGTTGCCCTTGTTGTTGTTGTTATTGTTATTATAGCTGTTGTTGTTGGACAGGACAGAGAGAAATTGAGAGACAGGATGGAAGACAGAGAGGAGGAGTAAAAGAAAGACGCCTGCAGACCTGCTTCACTGCCTGTGAAGAGACCCCCCTGCAGGTGGTGAGCCAGGGGCTCGAACCAGGATCCTTAAGCTGGTCCTTGCACTTTGCACCATGTGCACTTAACCCACTGTGCTACAGCCTAGCACCCTGTGCAGTGAGTTTTTTTTTTTAATTTTTTATTTATAAAATAGAAATATTGACAAGACCATAGGATAAGAGGGTACAATTCCACAGAATTCCTGCCCTCAGAACTCTGTATCCTATCCCCTCCCTTGATAGCTTCCCTATTCTTTATCCCTCTGGGAGTATAGACCCAGGATCAGTTGCATTGATAACTCCCATCCTGAATTATCTATTGAACTATGTTCAATTCTGTTTCTTCATGATTCAGTCTTGGTAGCTTATATATCTTATAAATTTTGTTTATCTTTTTAAAGACTTTATTTTGTTTAACCACTTAGTCTTTGCTTAATTATTTCTGCTCTGGTCTTTATTACTTTTTCCCTTCTGCTAACTTTGAGTTTCATTTGTTCTTTTCTTCTATTTCTAGTTCCTTGAGGTGCAAAGTTAGGTTGTTTGATATCTTTCTGTTTTCTTAATGTAAGTATTTATTATTATAACTTCCCTTTCAAGAACTACTTTCTCTGTATCCTATATGCATTTTTTTATGTTGTGTTTCCACTTTCACTAGTCTCAAAACACTTTTAATAACCCTCTGACTGTCCTTTTTGACCCTCTGGCTCATCAGTAAGAAGTGTGTTGATTCTCACATATGTAAGAATTTCCCAATTTTCCTCCTGATTTTGATTTATAGTCTCATAACATTGTGGCTAGAAAAGATATATGACTAATATTCAATGTGATCAAAATTATCCTGAGGACTAACATGTGCTCTGTGATAGGGGAGATTCCATGTATATTTGAGAAGAATGTTTTCTCTTGCTCTTGATTGGAATGTCCTGTGTCTGTCCACTAGGTCTGTAGTATTTCTTTTGAAATTTATTCATTTGTTTTTATGAGAGAGACAAACTAGAGCACTGCTCACTGGCCTATGTGATGGTGGGGATCAGATCTTAGGTCTGAGACATGCAAGAGCTAAGCTTTTCTGCTGAGCAATTTCCCTGACAAGGTTATACTATTATTCAAGCATACTCTTTCCTGCCTGTTTTTCTTTCTGGATCATCTATTCATTGTTGAAAGTGGGTTAATGAAAGCCACATTGTTATAGCACTGTTCATTTACCCTTCCATTTTATAAATATTTGCTTTGTGTATATAGGTGCTCTGATATTGGATGCATATATCTTTATAATCCTTAAAGTCTCTTGTACTGACCTCTTTATTAATATCTATTAATCTTCCATTTGTCTTGTGATAGATTTTGATTGAAAATATTTTTGCTGGGTGATAATGTGTAACCATGACTGCTCAGTTGTTAATCATTGTAAAATATATATATATATATATATATATATAATTTCCTGTCCCCTGACTTTTAATCTATGTGTTAAAGTTCAATGCAGGTAGGAAGCATATTGTTGTACATTTTTAGAAATTCACTCAGATACTCTCTGTTGTTTGGGGAATTTAAATTTAGTCCATTACATTTTTTGTGATGTTATGCCCTCAACTATGTGTGAATTCACCCCTTCCAAGCTGACTCTTTCTTTCTTTTTACTTTTTACATCAAATGGAGAAAGGGGGAGAGATGGAGGGAGAGAGAGAGAGACTCTGAGAGAAAGGCAGAGACACCATGACACCAAAGCTGTCTCTAGTGCCACAGCACTTCCATGAGGTGCCAGAGCTCAAACTCAAGTTGCCTGCTTGGCAAACTAGACATCTGCCCTCAGCCACCACCATTTACACTCATGTGAATTGTTGGTGAGTAATTACTTTTTGTTTTTGTTTAATCTTTTTATGTATTTATTATTGGATAAGACAGTAATTGAGAGGAGAGTGGAGATAGACAGAAAGAGACAGAGAGAGACACCTGCTGCCCTACTTCACCACTCATGAAAATCCCCCCACACACACACTGCAGGTGGGGGGGGCAGGGGCTTGAACTTGGGTCCTTGTACACTGTAATGTACGTTATTAACCAGGAGTCCCCAAATTTTGTCATTCTATTGTTTTCTGTTCTACATTTGTTACTTTCTTGCTGTCTTTCTTTATGAGTTGTTGAGAGAGAGAGAGAAAGAGAGAGAGAGGGAATGTGTGTGTTTAGTGGTATAATATGAAGCATGACTGTCTTTTGTGTCAAGGGAGTGTTAAGTTGTGTCTAGATGAAACTCTCATAAAACATCTTATTGAGATTAACATTTGAATAAGTAGATTTGTATAAACACTGTTATGACATGTAGGTGAGAATCATTTAATATATTGATAGAGTAGAACAAAAAGGCAGAAAAATGGCCAGTTCACTCTCTCTGTTGAAATCAGACATTCCTCTTCTCCCAAGACATTGGTGGATATTGGTGTTTCCCTGCTTCCCAGGCATTTGGGCTCAGAATAAATTGCAGCAAAATTCCCCACCATTCTAACAGCAAAATATGATACATTTTGACCTCTATAACAATGTAATCCAATGCCTGTAATAAAGCTTTTCTTTATGTTAAAAAATCCTGCAACCCGACAGGACTAAATACTCTCAATAAATTAGATTTGCTGCTAGATTGGAAGAAATTATATTCTTAAAATATATACATTACCGAGGATACCACCTGGGACCACAACAAGACAGGACTGGAACGACTTCAGGAACCCACCAAATCACTGGTGAGTGCAAACACTGTGGCTCATGGACAGAGAGGAGCCATGGGAGAGATTAAGTGGCTGGTAACAGTCCGGCAGTTTACCAGTTGAGACAACACCTTCATTCTGTTTCACCAACAAAAAGACAGCTGAAGGGAGGAGAGGACTCCCCTAAGACTCACCAAATGCAACTGTGAGTTGCCATTGTTACTGCCCTCATAATCTGGAGCTGGGGTGGGGGCACTGTACTGACACCAGGGAACAGGGAAACTCAGGAGATCTATTCCTTGGTGACCTAGCAGTGGGACTGTGAGAGTATCTTTGCATAACCACTGGATTATCCCTGCCCCACCCTGCTTTATCTCTTGGTCAGGAGTCAGTGATTAAGCTAAGAAGCCTACTTACAGTTTAAAAGCCCTCAGGCTCCCATATCATACAGGGAAGAAAAAGAATAAAAGAGGCTTTTAAGCCTCCTAAGCCTTTTAAGCTCCAAATCAGGGATTAAAATAATACTGAAACAACTGTTAATTTCCACAACTGTGAACCCTTTAATTACCTTATTTAGACACAAGTCATTCCAGGCAAGAATTATCAGTAATTTGAAAAGTACTGAGAGAGGGACCTCATAACATACTATATAAAATGGTTAAACCAACAAGAAGAAATATTTGAGAAATGAACCAGCACAAGAATCCAGCTGAAAGGCCCCTCAAAGGTTGAAACACAAAATAATGAGGTCAACATCCAAACACTAGTTAAGGAAATAATCACAGGAGTGAGTATAGAGTTTGAAAGAATTGTCATCAGAAATGCAGAAACAACAGATGAAACTCTAGAAGAAAACACTGATTATCTCAAGGTTACTAGAGAGCTGAAAGTAGAAATCGCTGAGTTAGGAACACAGCTAGCTGAACAAACTAAAACAGTATCAGAACAGGGTGACAAAATAGATGGACTCCAGAAAACAGTAGAGGGGACAGAGAATAGAATAAATGAGGCTGAAGACAGAATCACCAAGATCGAGGACGAATTAGAGACAACTAAAAAAGAAGTAAGAGATCTCAAAAAGAGATTAAGAGATACTGAAAACAATAACAGAGACCTATGGGATGACTTCAAAAGAAACAATATATGCATTATCAGAGGAAGAAAAAGAGGGAGAGGAAGAAAGCATTCTTCAGGTCATAATAGCTGAAAATTTCTCTAGTCTAGACAACGTCAAAGACATAAAGATTCAAGAAGCCCAGAGGGTCCCAAACAGATTTAACCCAGACTTAAAGACATCAAAACACATCATATTTAGAATGGAAAGGAATAAGGATAAAGAAAGAATCCTGAAGGCTGAAAGTGAAAAACAAAGAGTCACCTACATAGGAAAACCCATAAGATTAGCAGCGGACTTCTCCACACAAACACAACAGGCCAGAAGAGAATGGCAAGATATCTATCAAGTGCTCAATGAGAAAGGCTTTCAACCAAGACTACTGTATTCTGCTAGACTGTCACTCAGATTAGATGGAGGCACAAAAACCTTTTCAGACAAGCAGCAGTTGAAAGAGTCAGCTATCACCAAGCCTGCTCTGAAAGATGTTCTGAAAGGTCTCCTATAAACAGACCACCATAAATAAACCATCTATCAGAACACTTTAAAAATCTGCAAGAATGGCATAAAAATATCTTCAATCTTTGGTATCAATAAATGTCGATGGCCTGAATTCACCTATTAAAAGGCACAGAGTAGGAAGATGGATCAGAAAAAACAACCCAACAATATGCTGTCTACAGGAAATCCACCTAACTCAACAAGACAAACACTGATTCAAAGTGAAAAGATGGAAAACTATCATAATAACCAAAATATATAAAAAGCTTGCCAAAATCAACAACAAGAAAACAAATAACCCCGTTCAAAAACTAGGAGAGGACATGGACAGAATATTCACCACAGAAGAGATCCAAAAGGCCAAGAAACACATGAAAAAATGCTCCAAGTCTCTGATTGTCAGAGAAATGCAAATAAAGACAACTATGAGATACCACTTCACTCCTGTGAGAATGTAGGTGAGAAAAGGTAACAGCAGCAAATTCTGGGGAGGTTGTGGAGTCAAAGGAACCCTCCTACACTGTTGGTGGGAATGTCAATTTGTCCAATCTCTATGGAGAACAGTCTGGAGAACTCTCAGATGGCTAGAAATGGACCTACCCTATGATCCTGCAATTCCTCTCCTGGGGATATATCCTAAGGAACCCAACACATCCATCCAAAAAGATCTGTGGACACATATGTTCTTAGCAGTAAAGTTTGTAATAGCCAAGACCTGGAAGCAATCCAGGTGTCCAACAACAGATGAGTGGCTGAGCAAGTTGTGGTATGTATACACAGTGGAATACTACTCAGCTATTAAAAATGGTGACTTTGGAAGTCGGGCGGTAGCACAGCACGTAAAGCACACATGAAGCAAAGCACAAGGATTGGCAGAAGGATCCAGGTTTGAGCCTCTGGCCTCCCACAAGCAGGGGAGTCGCTTCACAGGTATTGAAGCAGGTCTACAGGTATCTATGTTTCCCTTTCTCTGTCTTCCCCTCCTCTCTCCATTTCTCTCTGTCCTATCCAACAATGATGACATCAATAACAACAACAATAATAACTGCAACAACAATAAAAAGACAACAAGGGAAACAAAAGGGAAAATAAATAAATTTTTTAAAATATTTTTTAAAATGGTGACTTCACTGTTTTCAGCCGATCTTGGATGGACCTTGAAAAATTCAAGTTAAATAAGTCAGAAACAGAAGAATAAATATGGGATGATCTAACTCTCAGGCAGAAGTTGAAAAGCAAGATCAGAAGAGAAAACACAAGTAGAACCTGAACTGGAATTGGTGAATTGCACCAACGTTAAAGACTCTGGTGTGGATGGGGAGCAGAATACAGGTCCAAAAAGGATGCCAGAGGACCTAGTGGGGGTTCTATTATTATGTGAAAAACTGGGAAATGTTATGCATGTACAAACTTGTATTTACTGTCGAATGTAAAACATTAATTCCCCAATAAAGAAATTAAATATATGTGTACATATATATACTACCCAAAGCAATCTATAGATTCATTATAGTCCTTATCAAAATTCAAATGTCACTTTTTGCAGAAATAGAAGAACAGCCCTAAAATTCATACAAACCCTCAAAGAACTCTAAATATCTAAGGATATTTTGAGAAAGAACAAATTTGAAAACATGATTTCAAACCATATTACAGATTTATAGAATTCAAAACAGTATGATATTGGTGTAATAAAAGAACATATCCAAAAGAACTGAATAGAAAACTAAAAAACAAACCCCCATAAATAAAATCAAGTAGTCACTGACAAAGAAGCCAAAAATACAGGATGGGATGGTGACATGTACCTGCTGTAGTGCACATATTACCATCACAAGGACACAAGTTCAAGCTCCTGGTCCCCACCTGCAGGGGGCTACTTCATAAGCAGTGAATCCGAGCTGTAGGTCTCTCTCTTTTTCTCCCTGTCTACCTCCCCTTCCCCTCTCAATTCCTCTCTACCTTATCAAAGAATAAATAAAAAATTTTAAAGAAGCCCACAATACAGTGTGAGGAATTGAAAATACACCTGTTTGAATGAGTATCATCAAAATACAGTAATTGGGGGACCAGTTGGGGGTGCGCCTGACTGAGTGCACATGATACAATGCACACAGACACAGCTTCAATCCCCCAACCCCCACCTGCAGGGGGAAAGCTTTGTGAGAGGTGAAGCAGTGCTATAGGTGTCTCTCTGTCTCCCTCTCTATCATCCCCTTCCCTCTTGATTTCTGGCAGTCTCTATCCAATAAATAAATAAAGATAATTTTTTTTAATTTTAAAAAGGACTTTAAAAAGACAGACGTAGTAAGGGACTGGTGAGTGGAAGATATAAGGAAATGTTAGTCCAAGTGTATAAAGTTGTAGTTATAATTTGAGTTAGTTTTAGGGTCTGGTGTGCTGACTGTTTTTAATAGAAGTTGCTAGGGTGGCAAATTTTAATTGTTCTCATCATTAATACATAATCATAACTGTGTGAAGTCATGAATATGCTCATATGCCTGACTGCAAAGATTATCTCATTGTGTGTACGTGCATCGAATTGTCATCTTTTTACAGTATAAACATACACAGTTTTCACTTGTCAATAATGCCTCAGTAAAATGGGGAGTAATAATTACTCTGCATTTAACATTTTTTCATAACTACATCAAAGCTTCTCCAGGTAGCCCTGTAGAAAGAATTCCATGTCTGGAAAGTAGTGAGTGATTCTAGGGCTGGCAAAATAGCTCCCTTGGATACTGTGCTGCTCTGCCATGTGCACCACCATTTCACTGGAGGAAGTTTTGGTACTGTGGCCTGTCTCTCTCTCTCTCTCTCTCTCTCTCTCTCTGTCTGCCTCTCTCTCTCTGTCTGCCTCTCTCTCTCTGTCTGCCTCTCTCTCTCTCTCTGTCTCTCTGTCTCTCTCTCTCTCAGCTCTGGCTCTCTCCCCTCTCACTTTCCACATATATGGAGAAAAACATCATCCCCCAGCAATGGCTCTCTCTCTCTATCTTATCTATCTATCTATCTATCTGTCTACACACACACACACACACATATATATATATTTCCTAAAATATTCTTCTTTTCATAATTCTTTATTGAGGCCGGCAGAATATGTAAGGCAGGCTGAGATTAATAAACATCTTCTAATTTTTCTACAGTTATCTTCTCCGTGTCTTCTTGAATGACTTCCCTGTGTGCTTGTGACTGTCACTTCCTGAAGGAGAGAGACTATCACTTGGCATCCATAAGAGGAACCAGCAGACAGATGCTTATCTGTTGTCACCACAGTCCTTATTGTTGTGATATCAGTATGTGTACTCCCTTGGGATTTAAACTACTCTCTCTTCATCTAATGGGCCTATATGCTCCTAGGATGAAGTCTGATCCAGAGAGAGCAGGCTCTTGTCTGTATGGCTTCTCTCTTGTGCTGCTTAGATAGCCCTGACCCATGGGGCCTGCACTGTCCACCATTATAGGAGCTGCCAAGGTCACAGCAACAGTACCGTTTCCTCAAGCTCCCTTCCCATTGCTACATAGGGTTCTGACCCTAATGCATTTTTTTAAAAATTTTATTTATACAAAGGAAACACTGACAAAAACCATAGGATAAGAGGGGTACAACTCCACACAGTTTCCACCACCAGAACTCCATATCCCATCCCCTCCCCTGATAGCTTTCCTATTCTTTATCCTTCTGGGAGTATGGACCCAAGGTCATTGTAGGATGCAGAAGGTGGAAGGTCTGGCTTCTGTAATTGCTTCCCTGCTGAACATGGGCGTTGGCAGGACGATCCATACTCACAGCCTGTCTCTCTTTCCCTAGTGAGGTGGAGCTCTGGGGAAGTGGGGCTCCAGGACACGTTGGTGGGGTCATCTGCCCAGGGAAGTCTGGTTGGCATCATAGTAGCATTTGGAACCTGGTGGCTGAAAAAAGATTTAACATATAAAGCCAAACAAAGTGTTGACTAATCATGAGCCTAAAGGCTGGAATATTGCAGATGAAGATTTGTGGTCTCCATTTTGAAGATAGCTAGTAGGCCTATTTTAGTTAGATTCCAAAAGGCCCATGACTATACTAGTTGTTGTTTGTTTGTTTGTTTTTGTTGTTGTTGTTGTTGTTCCTTAGCCTGACATCTGATATGCAGGTGGACCCAAGTTATTGTCTGGGGAGATGATGTCATGGCTGAAAAAGGGGCTAGGAAGCTGGATCAGGGAAGAGAGTAGCTCCCAAATATGAGAAAGGGTGTATAGATCTTGTTAACTATAAACTCCATTGATTTGATCTGGGGCCCATAGTCAGCACAGGAGCCTATGTAACCTCTGCATCCCTGTAGGTCTGAGCTCACATTCTGTGGTCATAAGTAGGAATGTTCCAAGCTGCCCCAATTTCAGGACCCATATTCCTCAGGTGGTAGATAGAGTATGATATCCAGCCTCCCTTCAGAGGATAGAACATTCTCTATCGTTGTTGATCCACATTGAGGGCAGGATCCTATCGGGACCACAAAGAGGTCCATTGTGTTGTTCCTGATGGAGATGACCAGTGATAATGGAGAGAGGCATCTTTTTGAGGTCTAGGCCCATCATGTCTGTGTGGGAACCTCAGGAGTCCCCGACTGGGGCCCCAGGTGATGGTGTGGCCTGATGGTGACTAAAGAGTCATCATTAAAGTATGGCAGTCTCTTGCCCTTATTCAGTTTGTGTAGTCCTTACTTTGATAGACTTAGCTTTGGAGTGACTGAGGAAAGTGTAATAGGAAGTAGGTGAGAAGAGTACCTAAGTCTATATAGAAACTATTTCATTAGGAACTCTATGGTGTCTTTTTAGGGTTTTCCCTTTCTTTGTTTCTTTCTTGCCTCCAGGGTTATCTCTCTTATAGTGATTTTCCCCTTGCTTTTTGGTAACAAGTGTGGAGCCCAGGGCCTCGTACACATGAGGCCTGAACTCCCCACTTATCTGTGTACCTGACCCTTCTTTGAAGTAACTTTATGTCTAGGATAATATATGTCCAAAGGCACACACGACTTGCTCAAAAATATTTTTACGAGTTGTTTCATGACTCCATAAATCACATCAGTTAATTTATGTTTTTAAAATTGTATTTCTGGGGACCAGACGGTGGTGCACCTGGTTAAGTGCATACATTATAGTGCAAAGGACCCCGGTTCAAGCCCCTGGTCCCCACCTGTAGGGGGAAAGTTTCATGAGTAGTGAAGCAGGGCTACAGGTGTCTCTCTGTCTCTCTCCCTCTCTATCTCCCCTTTCTCTCGGTCCCTATCTAAAATAAATAAATAAATATTTTTTAAAAATTGTATTTCTGTGAGCTAGGTGGTGGCGCACCTGGTTAAGCGCACACATTATAGTGTGTAAGGACTCAGGTTCAAGCACCTGGTCCCCACCTGCAGAGGGAAACTTCACAAGTGGTGAAGCTTCACAGGTGTGTCTCTCTCTCTATCTATCTATCTATCTATCTTCCCCTTCCCTTTCAATTTCTCTCTATCTCTATCCAATAAATAAATAATATGTTTAATTGTATTTCTGATCCAGCAATATAGCTCACTTGGATTGTGCACTGCTCTGTCATGTGCACAACCTAGGTTCAAGCCCAGCCCCACCTCACTGAAGGAAACTTGAGAGCTGTGGTGTTTCTCCTCTCTCTCTCTCTCTCTCCCTCTCTCCCTGCTTTACTACTGTCTATCTCTAATAAAAATAATGTTGTATTCTTAAGGTATAGCATTTTGAAAATTTAGTGTGAAATGAGAATCCAGTATCATTGCATTCACTCCCCTGTCTAAATAGTGAATTGTCTGTAGTATAGTGGGTTTCATTAGCTTTATTTATGGATGAGTCTAGTGTATTCACAAAGTTTGCTGAAGACATTTGTTTTCTCGTGCTTATCTCTCCTCACTTAAATTCAATGACAAAAATATATTTTTATTTCATTATGAATGCCAGTAATGCTATATGCTTAAAAGGCACTAAAAAAGAAACACATAGGGAGTCGGGCAGTAGCTCAGCAAGTTAATCGCACGTGGCGCAAAGCACAAGGACTGGCGTTAGGATCCCGGCTCGAGCCCCCGGCTCCCAACCTGTAGGGGAGTTGCTTCACAGGCAGTGAAGCAGGTCTGCAGATGTCTATATTTCTCTCCCCTCTCTGTCTTCCCCTCCTCTCTCCATTTCTCTCTGTCCTATCTAACAACGACGACATCGACAACAACAACAGTAACTACAACAACGATGAAAAACAACAAGGACAACAAAAAGAGAAAAGAAAGAAACACACGCCCAGTGATTTGCTACCATTCTTATTCTCAGAGATGTAATGGGAGTCTTGATATACAGTGACGTTTGAAATCTTGCCATTGGCAATACCATTGGCAATAGGATGGACCTAGAGGGTACAAAGCAGAATGAAATATTCAGGAAGAGAAGACAAGCACCTAAGATTTCAGTCTTGTGTGGAAGGCAGACAAAACAAATGCACCTACAAAACAAATCCTCTTCAACTGTAAGGACAGAGCAGTGGTTAGCAGAATGGGGTATGGGGAAATTAAGTAAAAGACATCAACTGTATGATGAAAGAAACCAAATGTTTAGTGGTGAGCCTAACAAATAGATGTTGACTTACGTTACTGTACATCAGAAAACCCTATAATGTAAACCAAGGCTGCTTCAATAGGTTTTTAAAATCAGATTATCTTCAATGCATCTGATCTTTTTTCCTCATTTTTTTTTTTTTACCAGAGCAGTGTTCAGCTCTGGCTTATGTTGGTGTGGGGAATTGAACCTAGGACTTTGGAGCCTCAGACATGAGAGTCTGTTTGCATAACCATTATGCTATCTACCCCCCATCCTCTTTTTTCCTCTTTAATATCATCTATTCTTGGTAAGGCAAATAATCACTACTTCCTCCTCCTATTTTACTGTATTTATTTATTTTTTTAATTTCTTTATTGGAGGATAAATGGTTTACAGTTGACAGAAAAATACAATAACATTTATTTATTATATAACATTTCCCAGTTTTCCACATAACAATACAACTCCCACTAGGTCCTCCTTTTCCCGTGTTCCAGGACCTGAAACCCCCCACCACCCCAGAGTCTTTTACTTTGGTGCAATACACCAACTCCAGTCCAAGTTCTGCTTAGTGTTTTCCCTTCTGATCTTGTTTTTAACTTCTGTCTATGAGTGAGATCATTCCATATTCATTCTTCTGTTTCTGACTTATCTCACTTAACACGATTTCTTCAAGCTCATGGATACAAGATGGGGTGAAGAAGGTGACTTTATCATTTTTAATAGCTGGGTCGTATTCCACTGGGTATAAAGAACACAACTTGCTCAGTCACTCATCTGTTGTTGGACCCCTGGGTTACTTCCATGTCTTGGCAATTACAAATTGTGCTGCTATGAACATAGGTGTACACAAATCATTTTGGATGGGCATGTTTGGTTCTTTAGGATATATCCCCAGGAGAGAAATTGCTTCTAGCATAGGGTAAGTCCACTTCTAGCCTTCTGAGAGTTCTCCAGACTGCTCTCCACAGAAATTGGAATTGGAGCTTGTGGTGGTGCTGGAGATTGAACCTGAAACCTCAGAGCCTCAGGCATGAAAATCTTTTGCAGAACCGTTATGCTACCTCCTGTCCTCTTCTTTCAAAGTGCTTATCTATGTACCCATTTATTGAATTATCTCAATGCAAAGCATGCTTGCTTTGTGTTAAAGTATATTGCTTTCTCTAGCCCGTGCACTAGCATTGAGAGATGTTGTGCTCCCACTCAGTATTTCACATCTGGAAAACATGAAGTATCTACTCCATGTTTTGCAGACCCAGAACCAGCCCATCAGTTACCCTATCACACTGAATACTTGTGACATTTCTTTAAGGAAACTTTGCTTCTCCTCACCAGGAAATAGCATTTAATAGGGGAAAGGCCACCAGGAGAATCAGAGGCTAAGGGTCTCAGGTGTGGTAGCAGCTGCTGTGCAAGCCCAGGCTTCTTTTATGAGAACAGAAAGGCAATTATCAGGATGCCCTAGGGAGATCCAGAGGGAGTCTTGTGTAGGGAGTCCCCTTCCAGGAAAATGTTTAGGAGCACTTAGCCATTGGCAGCCCTCACTAACTGAGATTCCATCTGGCAGGAACATGCATTTTTTCCTACCCCAGAAAGTTGGGGAACAATTATGTAAGTGGTCTCAAAAATTATTTTTAACCACTGCTTATGGAGAAACTACAGTCCCTGGGTTGTTAGAACTTTATATTTAAAAAAAAAGGAAATGGAAATCTTGGGGCCTCACTCAGAGAGAATACATGTCAGCTATGCTCAAGGACCTGGGTTCAAGCCCACCAGCCCCCACCTACAGGGAGGAAACTTCATGAGCCTTGGAGCAGTGCTGCAGATGTCTCTCTTTCTCTGCCTTTCTCTCCCTCTCTTTCTCTCACTGTTTGTGAAATTAAAGAAAGGGAAAATAGTGACAACTGAGAGTAGTGAAATGGAGTTCCAGTTATAACCCTGGTGGCAGAAAAAGAAAAAAAATAGCGAAAGTAGCTCTGCATTTCTAAATAGCTATGTTTTCACATCCCATAGATTATAATTACTTTCTGAAAAGATCTACTTGATTTTTGCTTGTTTTATTTATTTTTTATTTATTTATGAGAGAGAGACCAGAGCACAGCTCATCGTTGTTGGTGATGACATGGAACCTGTGACCTCAGGCATATAAGTCCTTTTCTCTGACACTGAGATATCTCCCCAGCCCATGAGAGAGAGATTAATTTCTTGAATGGCAGTTACCAAGACTTACTACTCTGGCTAGGGATAAAACATGTGGTCTTGGGTTTGCAAAACCTCTGTACAATAATTTGTCCTAGGATTTGAAGCCACTTCTCACTCTTTCTGGAGAAGGGTTTGAATCTTCTCTTATGGAGGGAAGACTCTGTAGCCAGTTAGTGAAAGGAAAGCCTGTCGTAGACAGAAGGGAGCCCTGAGCAGTGTGTATCTAGCTGCCAGGACCTTGAGACATGACCTCGATGTGGGCAGTGTCCCCTCCCCTCACTGACAGGACATTAGGACCCAAGTAAATGGTCCCACGAGCCACTTGAGATCCAGTAAGTTTAGCGAGACCGATTTTAATGAACTCTGCCCAGGTATAATTGTAACAGTGAGATCTATCATTTGAAACAAGTACGTCTTTGGAAAAGTCCTAGCAGATTTAGCCATTCCTTTTCATAAATGCCATGTGAGTGACCAATGAAAGGTATCACTTTTACTGTCCCCTGCAAAGTCAGATAAAATAAGAGAAAGAGAACTTGCCTGAGAAGCACCTTCTAGACAACCCTGCAAGAAACTTTTTGGAACTTGGCATTCTTGTCTGAGGAGACAAATCAGTCTCACTTAAAAACAACACATAAAAAACAACCCATGGGGCCAGAACATGCTCTCAGTTCTGAGGTTGTTGCGAATTGATGTTGAATTGAAGCCACCTCAACTGGAGCAGTTGTTGCCCTTGATAGCACAAGGACAAACACTTGGAATCTGATGGGGAAGTTATGTAAGAAAATTAGAGCTTTGCAAGCCAGCTGAAGTATGGAGAAGGAAGCAGACAGCCCACAAGAAGTTCAGTCATGCAAATTGCTCAAAAGATTTGAAAAGGCTTGCTTAGGATCTTAACTTTTCACTTCTCTGTCTTTGCAGACCAATGTATAACCCCAAAAGTTGGTTTGTTTCTTTTGCAGCCAGTGTTACTGTTGGGACTCTGTTCCTGCATGATTCCACTGCTCCCAGCAATCACCTTGTTTTCCTTTTTTTTTTTTTTTAACTCTAAGTAGTGAGAAGCAGAGTGAGGGAGAGAGGGAGAGAAAAAAGAGACATGGCAGCACTGCTCCCCTACTCCTGTAGCTTCCCCTCTGCAGGCACTCTCTTGTGGTAGCTTGGAGCTTATACTGAGGTCCACATAAATGATAACATATGCTCTACCTGGTAAGTCCCCTGCTGGTCCAAGAGTTCCTGTCTTCCTTCCTTCCTTCCTTCCTTCCTTCCTTCCTTCCTTCCTTTCTCTCTTCCTTTTTAAAAAATTTTTTTTGTTGCCACTTGTGTTATTGGGGGGCTCGGTGCGCTGTTAGAAATCCACTGTTCTTGGCAGCCATTTTTTCCTCTTTTTATTTTTATTCCCACTTTATTTGATAGGATGAGCATAAACTGAGAAGGCAGGGCAGCTGGAGAGGGAGAAAGACACCGCTCATGAAACTTCCCTCTTGTAGGTGGGGAACGGGGATTAGAACTTGGGTCCTTACACACAGTAACAGGTGTGCTCAACTGGGTGTGCTACTGTCCACCACCCCCACTCCCTGAGTTTATTTCTTTACTGAATTGTTGCTTCTCACTGTCCTTCACTGGAATCTGCAGGGACATCTGCTTTGCCTTGAAGTAAGAACCCCAAGGCCAGGGAGTTGTGTAGTGGTATAGCACAGGTCTTGCAAACCTGCATGAGAGAGAATGGACTGGGGAAATGGTCTAGGCAAAAGGAAAAGTATGAAAAAGAGTTTGGTGTGGGAAAGCACAGAAGAGATTGTTAAATGCCATCCAGGAAGGTCTGGGGGTATACACATCGGAACTTGAGTGGCTCATGTTCCGGCTAAGTAGCTTGGGTTTGGAGTGTTTGGACAACTCATGGCCATTGTTCTATGACTTCCTTTTGCCATGCTCAGCAATCTAACAGTAAGGAGCCCAGCTGGCAGGACTTGCAAAGGGCAAAGAAGCAGAGGACACTAGTGAACTCAATTTAGAAAATTTACTAAATATCAAATGGGCCTTGGTTGAAGCTCTGCACCTGTTAATTTTAGGTGCTTGTTATGCTCTGCAGACAAAGAAAAAGAGCTGATCAGAGAGCTAAGAAAATAGGAGGCCTAAACAGGACAGTTGAGAGTGATGGAGGGGTTAGGTAGAGCCGCATCTAGTAGGGTGCACACATTACCATGCACAAGGACTCAGGTTCCAAACTTAGTTACAGAATGTGGGGCAAAGAGTCAGTCTCTCTCTCTCTCTCTCTCATACACACACACACACACACACACACACACACACACACACACACACACACATACACCTGGTAGAGTACAAGGCTTATTGATGGGGATACATTATAGGTAGCATGGAAAAGCTTCATAAATTGTGCTGTGGTATTCTCCCTCCTCCCTCTGTCATACTTTGTAGCATCAGCTAGGTGTGAGTCCCTGAATTCATTCCTGAGCATCACATTTAAAAGGCTATATATTTTTGTATATATATATATATATATTATTTTTTAATTTGTTCATTTTTAGATAAAGACAGGGAGAAGGAAGCTGAGAGAGGGGTAGAAAGAGGGAGAGAGAGAGAGAGAGAGAGAAAGAGAGAGAGAGAGACCTGCAGCATTGCTTCACTGCTCATGAAGCTTCCTCCCTGCAGGTGGGGACTGGGGGCTTGAACCTGGATCCTTGTGTAGTAATATGTGTATTCAACTGGGTGTGCTACCACTGGGCCCCCAAAGTTTTCCTCTTAAAGAGGACATCTTCATAGCTGTCAGTCTTGGAGGACGCACAATACAGAGAGATGGAGACTCTAAAGGGAAGAAGTGATCAAGGACCCCAAGTGGGTGCAGTATGGAGGACAGACTGGAGTCCACGTCCACACCTCTGGGTGAGCCTCATGTTGTGGCCAGAGAGACCAAGACAGAAGTAGAGAGGGCTATCAAGGAAAGTAGACATAATTGGGAAGTTTGTGCTAAATTCAACATTGTGGCCAGTCAGTCAAAGGAACATTCTGGGCAGATCAGAAGAGGAAGGGGCCTCCACTATTCCTGAGCATTATAGCTCCAGCTCTGGGCCCCACTTTCAGTGGAGTGGTGCTCTGCCCACCATTGTAACCCTGCTGCCTCTGATGGGAAGGAAATCTTACGCTAGTCTTACAAATCACTAACTGAAAAAAAAAAAGAAAAGAAAACGAAAGAAAGAAGGAAGGAAGGAAAGAAAGAAAGGAAGGAAGGAAGGAAGGAAGGAAGGAAGGAAGGAAGGAAGGAAGGAAGGAGTTATGGGGCATATATTCAATGAAATAAATGGCAATTTTTTAAGTGATATTTTGTTATTTGGGACAAATGAGTGGAAATGGAGATGACTAAGCTAAGTGAAGTAAGAGGTAAGAGACAACTGCCAGATGGTTTCACTCATCTGTGAAAGAGTGTTCTGCACTGTGTAAGAAACTAGGGAAAAGCTGGGTAGCTGAAAGGCACTTAGCAGACCCCATGGAAAATGTTGATCTGGTATCACCTGCAGAGACATTTATTTAAAAGGCTTTCTTCATCTTTCTATGGGGGACACAAATGACCCTATAAATAGACACATTCAGTTTTATAAAGAGGAAATACACAGATGAGTTGCGATAACTTCCATGGGTGTAGAGACTTTGATCTTTTCTGGACTTGGGCAATCTTAAAACATGCCTTCTCCCCAGAAATGGGAGCTACGTGCCTGGGGTGATGTCACCACTCACCAGTCACTACTGCAGGGTAAACAAACACCAGCGGGAAATAAATATGGGCAGGGCAAGGGTCTGGGAGCAGCCTTCCTTCTAGAAGAGTATCCTGCTTTTCACCACTGGCGGCTGGCTTGGTTTTTTGTGGTTGGTGTTGTTAAAGGAGGGACATGGGGGCTGAGCAGAGCTCCAGCCTTCTATCACAGGAATCTCTCTTTTCAGAGGCCCAGCCTTTCTCTTGACAAATGGATTTCCTTGTTGGCAGCCTCTGTCACTTCTCTAAGAGGCTCTTAGCTCTCCCTGCAGTTATTGGCTGCCTTCCCCAGACTGACAGGCTGGTCTGTAGACTGGTTTAGAGGAGAGTTTCAAGTTACAAGAATTAAGGGAGCCCACTGAGGAGGAAGAGGAGGAGAAGGAGGAGGAGGAGCAATGCCTTTAAGCAGTGAAGCAGCCGCTCCTTCGATTGGCTGGATGCTTCAGCTGCCTCCCTGGAACAAAAGGTCAAAGTGGACTGCAGTGTAAATGTGGAGAGGCAGCTGATAAAATAGCACTGCTGGAGGAAGTTTGGAGGCTGAGAACCGCAGCAGCAGGACTTAACTCTGCAAATTGCAGAGCAAGTTATTTCTCCAGCTGTGAGGTGCAGGATATCCCCCCCCACACCAGGACCAGCTGAGCCTCAGGAAGAAGACGGAGCCTCACAGACTTGGCCTGGAGGAGACCAGACCCTGCGGGGCCCCTTGCAGATTTGTGTGTAAGGATGGCTTGTGAAATCATGCCTCTGCAAAGGTAGTGTTTTCCCCCCACTATTTGTTCAGTCTTCCTCTGTTCTGTGTTTTCGGAGGAGTGTGCAGCCACTTAGCTTGGCCAACTCTTGGCAATTTTCAATAGCCTGCTAGCTCAAATGGTAGCATCTCCTACATGCTCTATCCTAAGACCAGAAAACTTTAATATTCTATTGCTTTTTAAATATATATATATATATATATATATATATATATATGTTATCTATTTGAATGACAGAGACACAAAGAGAAAGATGCAGAGAGAAAGACTAGAGCACTGCTCAGCTGTGGCTTCTGGTGGTGCAGGGGACTGAACCTGGGGCCTCTACTGCTATTTTTACTGACACTCAAGCTCAGTTGTTTATCTTTTCAGTTGACTATCATATTCAGTTATATCTTTCATCCACTACCAACAAGTGTAAGAAAATATTGCACAGAAAGACAGAAATGAAAAATATAGTGATTGGTTTATGACCCAACTACATGTTTCTTAGCAGTGTTGCTGAGTGAGAGTGAGCTCTGAGATCATTCTGAAGAATGTTGTCAGGGTAAAGGCTCTTATAAGAATGTATCAAGAATCCCTCTCTTCTGGAGAGCAGATGCAAGCAAAACTTTTCTGTCAAAAAGCACATTACCATAAATGCACATAAATATCACAGATAATATATCCTCATGTATAATGCTAGAGAGACTTGTCACACAAAGGACACCTTAAAAAGAAACACACTGGGCACAGGATCCTGTTTTGTTGTTAGTGATCCTACTAGAGACTTCAGAGGGCGGGGTAGGAAAAAGTCAGTTTCAGAAAAAGGGCTTATTAAAAAGAAATTTTGCTGGCAAACTAAGAAATGAATAGTGTCTCTTGGCACGTGAAGGCTGGAAGTCACATCAGTGGAGCTCTGAACTCTATTTTCACAATAGGACACCTGAGGCAGAAAGGACAGCACAACTGTGCATAGTTACATCTTAGGGTGTTTAGGCGTTGCTTTTATCAGTCTTGGCCTCATAGTTCACCTTCTGCTGGTTTACATGCAGCGATATTTTGATCCATAAAAATAACTTAAGAAAACAACAGACGGTTCTATTCAGGATTTGATTATTAATTAGAAATCAGACAGTAGTATAATTTATGGCTAAGACTAAAAAACAAATCAATTTTATCTTTAAGTCACATTTTTTAAAATGGCACCACCACTATTTTAGTGACTGTTCATGTTTTAACAAGAAAAGTAGGTAAATCAAACATGTCATGTTTATTTGCAGAATGGCTCTTGTAGATGAATGCTGTGGAGTAAATTAATGTGGTGTTTTTTTCTTTCATTCTACTGAAAAGGGTCCCGTAATGGAATTTAATGGGGCTATCCCAAGATTTCCTTTATTAAAAATCACCCAAAGGAGCAGAAAGAGACAGATAAACTGGAAAGTTGTCTGTATTGGCTCAGTGAAAGGTTCACATGCTTGAAGCTTGTAGTGGGTACATTTTGGATTCTTGCTTTCCAAATGTAAAGTTAGGGGCATGTTCTTTTTTATAAAGACAATAGTTCTTAAGGGTCTTGTGTGTAAGAATATTATATATGTGGGTGGGAAAGATAGCATAATTATTTTGCAAAAAGACTTGCATGCCTGAGGTCTCATGTACCACCAGAAACCAGAGCTGTGCAGTGTTCTGGTTAGAAAATAAATACATATTACTCTATTCTGTATAAAGATAATTGCTGATAGAATAACTTTTTAATTTTAACCATGATTTTATTTTTTGTTTGATTTCTTGTTATCTTTTTAAAATTTTTTTATTTATAAAAAGGAAACATTGACAAAACCATAGGATAAGAGGGGTACAGCTTTGCACAATTCCTACCACCAGAACTCTGTATCCCATCCGCTCCCCTGATAGCTTTCCTATTCTTTAACCCTCTGGGAGTATGGACCCAAGGTCATTGTGGGATACAGAAGGTTGATGGTCTGGCTTCTGTAATTGCTTCCCTGCTGAACATGGGTCTTGACAGGTGGATCCATACTCCCAGCTTGTCTCTCTCTTTTCCTGATTGGGAATGGCTCTGGGGAAGTGGAGCTCTTCATTGGTGGGGTTGTCTGTCTAGGGAAGTCTGGTCGGCATCATGCTAGCATCTGGAACCTGATGGTTGACAAGAGAGTTAACATACAAAGCCAAACAAATTGTTGACCAATCATGGACCTAAGGGCTGGAATAGTACAGATGAAGAATTGAGGGGTCCTCCATTTAGAATAACTATTTTTACTGTTTATTTATTGGACACAGATAGAAACTGAGATGGAAAGAGAAGATAGAGAGGAACAGAGATAAAGAGACATCTGCAGACCTACTTCATTACTTGTGAAGGATTCCCCCCCCTGCAGGTGGGGGCCAGGGGTACGAACCTGTATCCTTACATATGTTAACGTGCATTCAACCGAGTATGCCATCACCCTATCTTCTAATGTAATAACTATTAAGGAAACAGATTATCATTACTGGCTCACCAGTCCTTTGGAAGTTCACTTGATGAAACTTCAAATAAATAAGCATAATCCCCTCTGGCATTAATTGGCCTTTAGTCCTTATCAGTAAACCCCTATATAACAGGCATACTTTGAATTGGCACTCAGGAATGCTATCAGTTTGTTCAGTTGCCCTAAGGTTTAAAGTTTGTTTTGATTGATTACCCTGCAATCTTTATTTCTGGCCCACACCTGCTTTTGATTTCAAAACTCCTAAAGACAAGGACAAGTCTAAGAGTTTTTTTTTTTTAATATTGATTTATTTCCTTTTGTTGACCTTGTTGTTTTATTGTTGTTGTTATTATTGATGTCGTCATTGTTGGATAGGACAGAGAGAAATGGAGAGAGGAGGGGAAAACAGAGAGGGGGAGAGAAAGACAGACACCTGCAGACCTGCTTCATACCTGTGAAGCGACTCCTCTGCAGGTGGGGAGCCAGGGGCTTGAACCGGGATCCTTACACCAGTCCTTGTGCTTTGTGCCACCTGCGCTTAACCCGCTGCGCAGCCGCCCGACTCCCAAGAGTTTCTTTTCATGAGGGATCCCCTGTGACTCTCAGGGCTTGTGCTGAAAAGGCCCCTGTTCCTGTTTACAGCCTTTCCTCCCAGTCCATATTCAGTCTCTTGGGCTGAGCTTTCTGTGTTTGGTGACTGTTGCCAACTTCCCCGTTTTTCCCATCTGAGGCAGGAAGGTTAAGAGACCTGTGATGTATGTCCTGGCTGATCTCAAGAGCACTAAGGAGCAAGAAACTGAATTAAACAAGGATAGACTGTAGGAGGGGTGGCTCAGTGGTAGAGAGAGCACTGGACTTGCATGCCCAAGGCCTCAGATTCTGTCTGAAAGAATGCATGTGCCTGTTCAGAGAGCAGAGTAGTGCTCTGGGGTGGATTTATCCCCCTGAATAAATATTTTTAAATACACACGTAAAGTCTGAACGATCATGCACCCAGGGGGGCACACACATCACTCTCCACAGGAACCTTGGTTCAAGCCCCTGTAGGAGAGAAACTTCACATGGGGTAAAGCCTGAGGTCCCTCTTTATTTCTCCCTCTCTAGCTTGACCTACCCTCTTAGTTTCTCTCAGTCTCTATCCAATAAATAAGTGTTTAAAGATGCACAAGTCAAAGAAAAACTTTCAATGCCAGGGAACAAAATTCATCATTTGTAGTGAGCAGAGAAGCCTGTGGAAATGCATTTTCAAAAGCAGTCTTTCCCTCTGCCATCCTTGCCTAGACTCTCTGAACCTCGTGTGGCAGGAAAAGTATCTGTGTTTTAACAAGGTTTCTAAAAGCAAATCTGATGCAAATTGTCCACACTCAGGGCAACACTGGCCTAAACCCTGGTTGGTGATTACAGCTTGCATAGAGCCATTGTCAACGGGTATATATGAGAATCTCACACTCAACACTCCAGGAGCATCTGTAATACCATGGCCTTATTTGATGCTTTTCTTTAATTTGTTAGAGCTCTAGTATTACCTGTTAACACAAAACATGATTAGAAAACTATTGAACATCCTCCTTTTAACCCCACAATATTATGTCTTGTCAGTAATACTCAGATCATTAAGGCACAGAAACTGTTTCAAAGAGGTCACGTGCAGAACCACTTCAGGGGCCGAGAGGTGGCACACCCAGTTGAGTGTACACCTTATCATACTCAAGGACCTGTGTTCAAGCTTCCACTCCCTGCCTGCAAGGGAAGCTTCATGAGTGATGACGCAGGTCTGCAGGTATCGATCTTTCTCTTTCCCTCCTCCTTCATTTTCTCAGTATCTTCTCAAATAAAACAGAAAGAAAAGAAAAGAAAAGAAAAGAAAAGAAAAGAAAAGAAAAGAAAAGAAAAGAAAAGAAAAGGCCACCAGGAGCATTGGATTCAATGCTGGCAACAAGCCCCAGTGATAACTCTATGGCAATAAATACATAAATAACATTGCAGATAATAGCAATCCATGTGGTGAGATCATCGGTGAAGACTATGATTAACAAATAGTAAAAGCCCAGAAATAAGCCCCCACACCTATGGACACCTAATCTTTGACAAAGGTGCCCAGACTATTAAATGGGGAGAGTCTCTTCAACAAATGGTGTTGGAAAAAATCGGTTGAAACATGAAGAAGAGTGAAACTGAACCACTATATTTCACCAAAAAAAAAAAAAAAAAAAACAGTAAATTCCAAGTGGATCAAGGACTTGGATGTTAGAAACTATCAAATACTTAGAGGAAATATTGGCAGAACCTTTGTCCGTGTAAATTTTAAAGACATCTTCAATGAAACAAATCCAGTTACAAAGAAGACTAAGGCAAGAATAAACCAATGGGACTACATCAAATTAAAAAGCTTCTGCACAGCAAAAGAAACCACTACCCAAACCAATAGACCCCTCACAGAATGGGAGAAGATCTTTACATGCCATACATCAGACCCTATCCAAAAATGGGGAGAGGACGTGGACAGAATATTTACCACAGAAGAGATCTGAAAGGCCGACAAACATATGAAAAAAATGCTCCAAGTCAGTGACTGTCAGAGAAATGCAAATAAAGACAACAATGAGATACCACTTCACTCCTGTGAGAATGTCATACATCAGAAAAGATAGCAGCAACAAATATTGGGAGAGGTTGTGGGGACAAAGGAACCCTCCTGCACTGCTGGTAGGAATGTAAATTAGTCCAACCCGTATTAAGAGCATGTGGAGGACTTTCAGAAGGCTAGAAGTGGACCTACCCTATGCTAGAAGCAATTCCTATCCTGTAGATATATCCTAAGGAATCAAACATACCCATCCAAAAATATACCTATGTTCATAGCAGCACAATTTGTAATTGCCAAGACATGGAAGCAACCCAGGTGTCCAACAACAGATGAGTGACTGAGCAACTTGTGGTGTTTATACACAATGGAATACTACTCAGCTATTAAAAATGGTGACTTCACCTTTTTCAGCCCATCTTGGTTGGAGCTTGAAGAAATCATGTTAAATGAAACAAGTAAGAAACAGAAGGATGAATATGGAATGATCTCACTCACAGGCAGAAATTGAAAAACAAGGTCAGAAGAGAAAACACTAAGCAGAACTTGGACTGGAGCTGGTATATTGCACTGAAGTAAAAGGCTCTGGGGTGGGGGTGGAGGGTTCAGGTCCTGGAAAAGGATGGCAGAGGACCTAGTGGGGGTTGTATTGTTGTGTGGAAAACTGGGAAATGTTATGCATATGCTAACTATTGTATTTATTGTCGACTGTAAAACATTAATCCCCCCAATAAGGAAAATATAATAAAGATGTACTTTCGAGGGTAATATCACCCTTTGCTTTACTGAATGTCCTCTCAGTACCTGTGATGTTAGTAGAGGATGTGTTTGCACTTCAAGTCCTCTTAGTTTGTCTTCTCCATGAAGGACTTTAGTCCCTCTTAGCATATTGTGAAAGTATGTTGAGGATGCCCCTGTCACTGCTGCTCTGTGCCTGAGATAGGGGTGAGAGTTGTGACTGCAGACTAAGAACACAAGGAAATACTTTGGTGCCCTTTGGTGTACTTGACAATCTGCTTATGACTGAGTGCAATTCACAGACTTTCCAAGAGTCATTTAACTATTTAGAAACTTGTGGGCTTTAGCAAGCAAACAAACAAACAAGCCTTTGCAGAATATGAACATTTAAAACTCAGATCTGGGGTGGAGGGACAGAAGATCCATGAGAATGTGCTGTACTCCACATGCAAAGCACGAGGTTCAGTCCCAGTACCGTAGGAGAGCACCATGGACAGCACCGGGGGAGCTCTGTTTTCTTTTTGGGATTAAGGACAGAGATTCATAGAAGTGTGTGAGACAGGGAGGGGGAGAGAGAGAGAGGAAGTGAGGGGGGGTAGAGAAACCTGCAGTACTGCTTTCCCCTGCAGATAACAGACTTGAACCCATACCCTTGTGCTTGGTAACATATGTGCTCTACTGAGTGCAGCACCACCTGGCCCCCTTTTTCTGTCTTATTTACCAATGTGGCTAGCAAAGTTTAATAATGGCTTTGTAATTCTTTTTCTTCTTCTTCTTCTTCTTTTATATCTGGTAAATTCTCATATCCAGTCTGTCACCTAATTTTGAGGTAAAATCTATCACAACTGCAAAACTGTGGTATGCAGGGTAAATATTCTGTAGAATTTTGGGGGAGCAGGGGAAAGAAGGAAACCCTGGTGACATTAAGGGTGTCTGCGTTGTTAGCTAAGGAACTACAGGGGATGGGTCTGCCTGGATTCTCTGTGTGGTGCTGGAGAGCCCTCTACTGCAAAGGATATATTCTCAGTTTTACAGAGATTGCTTTGTCTAAGCCCTTGGAAATCATGCATGGCATAAAACAGTGAGTAAACAGGAACTTGACATTAACACAACGTGTACAGCACTCACAGCCATATGAATTTTGGGCAGGCCGTCGTCCTGAACTATAAAATGGGGTGACACCCTACTCATTTGTGGGGAACTCTTGAAGCTAAAGAGTGTGCTAGTTCTTTGCAAAGGGTAAAAGTACTCAACACTAGAGAGTGGATTGCCTTCCTCTTGATTTTGCTGTTCTTCTTTTTGTAATATCTTTTGAATTCCATGCCTCCCAGGGTAGCAAACAGTCTTGGTCATGCTCCACCACTGAATTCCATCTCATTAGATAAATACTGACAAGTGGCTTGAAGCATAGTTTTGGAAATGACATAGAATCAAATATTTAGGAACTTGAAATTTTTGCCTTTTTTTTTTTCCTATCATGCTTAGTTGTGTATGTGATGATCAAAACATGTGGCCAAGGAAATGGTGTGTGGTGTTTAAAATTTCTCCTTTATTATTTATTTATTTATTTATTTGCCTCCAGGGTTATCAGTGGGGCTCTGTGCCTGCGATACTAGTCCACTATTCCTGGCGGCCATCTTTTTTTTTTCCATTGTTTTTGTTGTTGCTACTGCTGTTGCAGTTACTACTGTTGTTGCATAGGACAGAGAGAGATTGAGAGAGAATATTGTAAATAATGCAGAGATGAAATGTTTAGCACAGAGAAGTATTAATCAGTTTTGCTACAGGAACCAGGTGGCAGCACACTCCATAGAAAGCACTCATTACCACGCACAGGGAGCTGAGTCCAAGTCCCCAGCCCCCACCTACAGGGGGGAAGCTTCGTGAGTGATGAAGTAGTGCTGCAGGTATCTCTTCTTCTCTCTCCCTATCAAAGTGAATGTCTACTGACAATTTTTAATACAGAAGAAAACACAACATATGAAGGAATGTGACTATTCCGGGGACAAACTGTGGGTAGTTGCCAACACTTACAACTGTATGTTGAAGTCTTACATCTGCTTTGTTTCTTCTAGCTCATAGCTCTCCTGAAAATGTTCATTTCCTCCGAGTGCTGCTCTTTTTAAAAATTCTCATGTGAATTGGTATACACTGACATAGCCATTAAATGTTCCCCTTTTCTGTGCCATAGCTCTGTGTTGTTTGGGGTGTGTGAAAATGCATTCTGCATGCTCTCACATGAACCCCAAATCTGGAGGATTTACACAATACCTTTTATGCCCCCTCCTTTTGCCTCCAAGGTTATCACTGGGGCTCAGTGCCTACACTATGAATCTACTTCTCCTGGCGGCCAACTTCTGTCTATGAGTGAGATCATCCCATATTCATCCTGCTCTTTCTGGCTTATCTCCTTTTACATGATTCCTTCAGTTCTATTCAAGACCAGTTGGTAACTTTGCTGACTTCTTTAAACAAGTGAGCTCTTTTGCCATTAAGAGCCCCTACAATTTCATCAGCTGGAAGGAACACTCATGGTGATAGATTGTTTTGTTTCAATATTTATTTATTTATGTATTTGTTTATTTAAGATAGAGACAGAAATTGAGAGGGAAGGAAAAGATAATGAGGGAAAGGGATACCTGCAGCACTGTTTTACCCCCTTGAGGCTTTCCCCCTGCAGGTGGGCACTGGGGGGGCTTGAACCTGGATCCTTCTAAGCTGTAATGTATGTTCTCTACTCTAGAGGACTTGCTTTTAATATGGTTTGTAGTTGCCAAACTCCATGACCAGTTCACTTGTCTGAATTCTCCCCTGCATGCATTGATCTAGACGCTAAAACAAATGGAAGTGCGAACACCTGAAAAAGAATCACTTGTTAAAAAAATATTTTATTTATTTTAATGAGAAAGAGGGACAGAGAGGGAGGGGAGAGAAAGAGAGAGATCAGCTGTGGCTTATGGTGGTGCTGAAGATTGAACATGGGGCCTTAGAGTCTTGGGTATGAACATCATTTTACATAACCGTTATACTACCTCCCCTGCCTTGAAAGTCACATTTAGAAGCCTTTATTGCACCTAGTTCCAAGTCAGGCATACTTTGGAAGTACAGTTGAAATCCATTTTCTTCTGCAGATTCCACCAAATCTCCAAATAACCTTTATAAGTACAAAATACTTCATTTTCCTTATTCATGAACATATAAACAAAAATGCAAAAATTTTTAGCATTAGCTTCAGCAGGAGCATATTTTCTATCTCCCTGATAGAAAACAGGGAGGGCAGCTTTGAAAATACCATTGCTATGTAAGCACTTAGTTTTTTTCTGTGTAAGATGCAGTGGTACATAGACGACATCTATTTGATAAGCAAATCTCGAACCAGGAAGATTTCCCTATATAATGTGTTGAGCAATGGGAGAATCCTCTGAATCAGTAGGTGTCTCTCTATTCAGAAGGTCACCTGGCTTGTCCTGTCTCTTTATTCTCTGATAGAGGGTTTTTTTTTGAGGGAAGCCACGCACTGTGTTTGAAAGGGCAGGAGCCATATATACCTTTGAATCATTTGGCAGGAGAGGTGTTTCTTTGCTTTTGGTTTCCACTTGTCTTGACTTTGGGGATTTCAAGATTTGACGTGCTGGTGTTTTGGGATTATGATTTTCTGGATCCTGGTGTCTGGGATTGAGTTTTGCAGGATCTGACCTATACCAATTACAGCCTTTGTTACAGAGCACCAGGAAGCCAACTGTGGGTTTGGATTTTAGTTCTTTTCATACAGAAGACTTGTTAATGTTAATGGGAGATAGTGAAGACACAGGTGGTGAAAACAAAATAGGAGAAAGACCTCAAAGTAATTTTTTTTTAGTTTTTATGTGATTTTTTTTTTATTTATAAAAAGGAAACATTGACTAAACCATAGGATAAGAGGGGTACAACTTCATACAATTCTCACCACCAGAACTCTGTATCCCATCCCCTCCCCTGATAGCTTTCCTATTCTTTAACCCTCTGGAGCAATTACAGAAGCCAGACCCTCAAAGTCATTTTTTAAAATATTTTATTTATTTATTTCTTATTGGCTAGAGACAGAGAGAAACTGAGAGGGGAGGGGGAGATAGATACCTGCAGCCCTGTTTCACCATTCATGAAGCTTCCCACCTGCAGGTGGGGACCAGGGGTTTGTACCTGGGTCCTTGTGCACTGAAATGTGTGTGCTTAACTAGGTGTGTTTGCCTGGCCCCTTCAAAGTAATTTATTTTTCAGATTTATTTATTATTGACTTTAGGAGAGTAAAAACCTGTTGAGGAATTATACATACAATTATACACCAGGCATACCTGGTGCTAGGGCTTGAGTTCAGTACCTCATCCATGCAAGTCCCCCACTACTCACTAAGCTACCTCCTTGGCTGCTAGAAGTAGATTTTTGAACATCAAGCTGGTTGAACCCATACTCTACCATGATGGAGGGTACAGGCTCAGACCCCCACCCCCATAGGAGCACCATGCAAGGGGAAACTTCACAAATATTGAAGCAGGGCTGTGCTGTCTCTTCTTCCCCCCACTACCCACACTCTCTGTTTCTTCCTCTCTATCATTCCCTCACTGTCAGTCAAAGTTCGGCGCCAGTATGCGGGCGGGAGACAGACAACCAGGGGCTCATGGCTGAGCTGGGGAGCAGTATTTCTTTACTGACGTGGAACACAGCACAATCTAAGCTATCTCTAATCACAATCTTGTCCTTCTCTCTCTTTCCTCTCTCTCTCCTCTGGCGCAAGGGTCAGGAACAAAGGAAGTACATAGGATAGGGGCCGGGGAGAAGGAAAAAGTGAACTAGCAAGGACTAAACCAAGATCTTCCGGAGGCAGGGGGAGTGAGACCAAACCAATGTAACAGAATGACCATGTAAATAGACCACAACGTCAAGCAATGTTAACAGAAGGGATCCCAGAAGCAGAACTAGAAGCATACCGACATCTCAGTATCTGAAAAAGAGAAAAAAAATCCACTGGGAGTGGTGGAATTGTGCAGGCACATAGCCTATCTCCCTTAGAGGGAAAGGACTTGGTCACACACTGACCTTGGACATTGCTCCCCCAGAACTGGGAGAAGGTGAATTGTCCTGAGATTGAGAGAGAAGGGGGGTTCGAGAGAGAGAGATAAAGAGAGACCTGTTTCACTGCTTGTGAGCCTTTCTCTCTTGCAGGTGGGGAGCAGGGGCTTGAACTCAGATCCTTGTGCAAGCTAACATGTGTGCTCAACTGGGTGCAGCACCTATAGACCCGTAAACTAGCCTCTTATTTAAATGATCTATGCTCAATAAAGCAGACCAGACACAGTGTTTTATAAACTATCAATCTATTAGAAATATGTTAACATCCCAACAGTGCACGGATACATAAAAACAGAACACCAACTTGGTGGGCTTATTCTTAGTTGAGCAATTTCTGTTTTGTTGTATTTTATTTATATAAAATCATATAAAATACTGGTCACAAGGAGTCGGGCAATAGAGCAGTGGGTTAAGCCCACGTGGCGCAAAGCTCAAGGACCAGCATAATGATCCAGGTTCAGCCCCCAGCTCCTCATCTGCAGGGGAGTCTCTTCACAGGTGGTGAAGCAGGTCTGCCTCTCCCCCTCTCTGTCTTACCCTCTTCTCTCTATTTCTCTCTGTCCTATCAACAACAACCACAACAATAAAATAATAAGGGCAACAAAATAGAATAAATAAATAATAAAAAATACTGGTCACAACTGCTAGATTGATCTTATAACTATGAAGAGAAGAAATAAGGGTTTAAAAATTGGGAGCCTTGGACATGTGAGTCTTGGAGTCTACAGTTGTTTTATTTCCCTATGCAAGTCACTTGGGAAGATCTCACCATGGCTTATGCCACAGGAGGCCATTAGGTTGGGGCACATGGTGTCTTTAGATTCCTCCTTCTCCTTGAGTAAGGTATTCTTTATCTCTTGCATACTGTTATCTACTTATTTATTAGAGACAGAGAAGCAGAGAGAGAGAGAAAAAAAAAAGACAGACAGAGAAAGACACCACTGCACCAAAGCTTCCCTCACTGCAGTGGGGGTGAGTTTGCACACATGGCAAAGCGGTGTACTATCCAAGTGAGCTGTTTCACTGTCCTACATTTTCTTTTAGGTTCAAAGAGCTCCATGCCTGGTGGGAGCCAAGGACTGTCTGACTCTATCTCAGTCCCACCTCCTCAGCTAGTTGTGCTTCTCTGTGCCCTTCTGAGCAGCAGTCTTCAATCTCCAAGAAATGAGAGGAGTGAGGTGTACAGATGTGATGGTACACAGATTCCAAGCAGGAAATAGTCTTCTGCCATCTCTCTACAGGAGGGGAAGGTCAGAAGGAAATCAAAATCCTAGCCTCATCCTCCACAGTACAGGGGATCCTGTCTGGAGACACAGCAAGAAGTCTTAGAGCCCACTGATCCCAAGATTATAATATTCAGGTTGCATTAATAAGCCACTCTCTCCTCTTAAAGAAGTTGTCCTGGGGGCCAGATAGTGGCACACCTCGTTGAATATACACATTATTGTGCACAAGGACCTAGGTTCAAGGCCCTGCTCCCTCCCTGTGGTGAGAGAGGGAGGAAGTTTACTAGCAGTGAAGCAAGTACTGCAGGTGTGTGTGTGTGTGTGTGTGTGTGTGTGTGTGTGTGTGTGTGTGTGTGTGTGTGTGTTCCCTTCCTTCTCAAGTTCTCTTTGTCCTAACAAATAAAGGGGAAAATGGTGGTGGGGGGAGGCCTAGCAGGAGAGTTTGATTTATTGGGTAGGCACTGAGTCCCAGTGATAACACTGGTGGCAAGTTAAAAAAAAAAAAAGTCCTTTATCCCTAACATTGGTCAAGTACCTACTGTATTATTTATTTATTTTGAACAAGGACTCCTGCAAGGTTCCATGCCCTTGCTTCAAACCCTCTCCCACATCCCCATCACCTGTGTCGTAAAATCCCATGGTCTAACCCTCACATACCAAGTCCCTCCTAATGGACATTCAACACAACCAGCTGCACTTTCATAATACTCTTGCTTGTCCTCACTGATCCTGCTGTGTTTGTCAAGGCTTGCTCTCCCTCTCTGCCTGGCAGATACTTCACTTTTCAGCTCACCTGTTCTCCAATCCAGGAGGCTGCCCCCAGCACCCAAGAGAGGGTGCTGCTACTCCCTCCAGGCCCACAGACATGTTCACAGCAGTTTGAGGGAAGAGTCAGGACTCAGACCCAGGGTGGGCTAGCTTTACCTTTGAGCCAGTTCCTAGAATGGCACCTAGAACAGGACAGATGTTCAGCAAGGAGTTGGGAATAACATCCTCACTGTTCATAGATAACTTGGCTGTGTGCTAGCACTGTTGCTTCATCAGCTATTTTGAATACACCCCCTGCTAATAATTTAGAAAAGCAATGTTGTAAGCAAAGAGCATTCTCAGGTGTCTTAGTGTGGCTTACTTCATGTTGTTTCCCTCCTATTTAGAATTTAATGGGGGTTGAGGGTTGGGAAGATAGCAACCCTATGGTTGATGGTTCTGCAAATGACTTTCAAGTCTGAGGCTCTGAGCTCACAGATTAAATCCCAGCACCACCAGAAACCAGAGCTGAGAAGTCCTCTGACATAAGGGGGGGAAAAAATCAATGAGGTTGAACTGTGCTGTTTCATTCATCCTTACTTAAAGAAAAAGATTTCTGGGGGCCAAGTGGTAGCACAATGGGTTAAACGCACATAGCGCGAAGCACAAGGACTAGTGCAAGGATCCTGGTTCAAGCCCACAGCTCCCCACCTGCAGGGGGGCTTGCTTCACAAGCAGTGAAGCAGGTCTACAGGTATATATCTTTCTCTCCCCCTCTCTGCCTCCCCCTCCCCATTTCTCTCTGTCCAATCCAACAGCAATGACATTAATAACAATAATAATAACAACCACAACAACAATAAAACAAGGGCAACAAAAGGGGAAAAAGTAGCCTCCAGGAGCAGTGGATTCATGGTGCAGATACTGAGCCCCAGCAATAACCCTGGAAGCAAAAAAATAAAATAAAAAATTAAATAAAATTTAAATTAAAAAAAAAATTTCTTCAGGCTGGGGGTATGTATTGACCTGCCAAAGCCCAAGTCCAGCAGAGAAGCAATATCAGAAGCCAGACATTCCACCTTCTGCACCCCAAAAATAATTTTTATCCATATTCCTGGGGGAGGGAGAATTGATAGGAGGAAGATGCCCAAAAGGCTCTGAACTCCAACTCTATCAGGACCTGGAGAGAGAGGAGGAAAAGGGGAGGGACATTTGGATATAGTAAGAGGTGTATGTGTGACTTGGAAAGGAAGAGAAGATGGGACTTTAAAAGGGGGGAGGGGATAATTATATACAAATAGAGACAGTTAGTTGTAGAAATAATAGTTAACCCACATCTGCAACCTTAGGAAAACTTCTGTAGCTTACAATAGAAGGATGGGGATTTGGAACTCTGGTGGTGGGAATGCTTTGGAATTATACCTCTAGTGACTTGTAATTTTGTAAATCAATATTAAATCACTAATTAAAAAATAGGCAAAAGACATTTTGACAGGTGCCCACATGAAAGACACTCATGGTGAGATTTATGTTGTGAGTCTACCACTTCATAAATCCTCTTTTTCTCAAAAAAGAAAGGAAGGAAGGAAGGAAGGAAGGAAGGAAGGAAGGAAGGAAGGAAGAAAGAAAGAAAGAGAAAGAAAAAAGAAAAAAGGTTTATTCTCTCTAAGTGCTACACAATTGGAGGTGGGATTCTGAGGCACACAGAGAACAGAGAGATGTGGCCAGGCAGGGAGCCTTTGAACGTGGACTTGCCACACACTGGGTCTGTTTGTTCTGGCAGGAGAGCAGGAGAAATTCCTTTCACTTTGCTGAAAAGCCACAGAGGTGGTTGTTTGGGGGCTTAACAAAATTGTGGGTTTAGTCACCAAACTTTCTTCAAGGCAGAGGGAAGCTTCTCTTTGTCTTTGAGAGTCATGTTTAGAACTATGACATTTATTTATTATTAGACTCAGGGAGACTGAGGGAGGCAGTAGCTTGGACTGGCAACTTTCTTCTAATGGGGATGAGAGGGAGAACTTGATATTAGTTATGGGAAAATATTTTTAGAATTAGTATGTCAGGTAAAATAATTTCGGAATTTGGCTACTGAAAAAATTAGAAGGGGATTACAAGGTGGCACACCTGGTTGAGCATGCATATTACAGTGCTCAAGGAGCAGGGTTCAAGCCCCCAGTCCCTACCTACAGGGGGAAAGCTTCATAAGTCTCTCTCTCTTTCTCGTTTTCTACTTCCCCTTCCCTCTCAACTTCTGTCTCTTTACAAAATAAGTAAATATGTATTTAAAAAAGAGAAATGGAAAACTTAAAAAAGTAAAAGCATACAAAAATAACTGTAGGAGAAAAGAATTAAATAATAAACATGTTTACTCACTTACTGTAACTGCTACCTTTAATGCAACAGTCTGAATGGGATATGGTGGTGGTGGTGGTGGTGGTGGTGGTGGTGGTGGTGGTGGTGGTGGTGGTGTGTGTGTGTGTGTGTGTGTGTGTGTGTGTGTGTGTGTGTGTGTGTGTGTGTGTTGCTACTAGGGCTATTGCTGGGCCTCCCTGCCTACACAATGTCACAGTTCCCAGAAGACTTTTTTCCCCTCTTTTCTTTCTTTTTGATAGAGGGTGAGAGACAAAGACAGAGAAATAGAGAGACACCTGCAGCACTGCACCACTGCTCATGAAGCTTCCTCCCTGCTGCTGGGAACTGGGAATTTGAACCCCAGTGTGTTCAATGGTAGTGTGTGCTCTACCGGGTGAGCTACTCTCTGACCCCCAGCTATTAGGCACTGGATTTGAAAATCAAGAACAAGAGATGAGTGCAAGAGACTTGATATCTTGTGGCCTAGTGGTCACACACTGAGTAGAGAGCACATACATTATTTGCAGATCTGCAGGTCTCTCTCTCTCCCTCTCCTTCTCCCTCCTCCCTCTCTTTCTCTCCTTCTCTAGTTCCTCAACCATCTCAATTTCTCTTTCTATCAGAAAGGAAGAAAGAAGGAAAGAGAGAGAAGAAGGAAGGAAAGAAGAAAGGAAGGAAGGAAGGAAGGAAAGAGAAAGAAAAAAAGGAAGAAAGAAAGCAGAAAGAAAGAAACAGAAGGCTACTAAGAACAGTGGATTTGTCCTATAGGCACTGAACCCCAGTAATAATCCTGGTAGCAATTTAAAAAAAAAAAAAAAAAAGGCTTGATATAGCTCCCTCTGCTTGGTGTTGGGGGTTTCCACAAACACAAGTAGTACTCACTCAAAAGTTTTTTGAGTCTCCTACTTCTCTGCACCTACTCTGGATATTGGAACTAACACTAAAACATGGCCCTCACCCTCACAGACCAGACAGACCTACAGAGAAATATGAATCAGATAATTACTATGAAAGAGCTAGAGGGAGTGCGAGTCGGGCTGTAGCGCAGCAGGTTAAGCGCAGGTGGCACAAAGCACAAGGACAGGCATAAGGATTCCGGTTCGAGCCCCGGCTCCCCAGCTGCAGGGGAATCGCTTCACAGGCGGTGAAGCAGGTTTGCAGGTGTCTTTCTCTCTTCCTCTCTGTCTTCCCTTCCTCTCTCTATTTCTCTCTGTCCAATCCAACAACGACGACAACAATAATAACTACAACAATAAAACAACATGGGCAACAAAAGGGAATAAATAAAATAAAACTTAAAAAAAAAAAAGAGCTAGAGGGAGCTACCATGTATGGAGACGCCCTTCAGATGAGCCAGGCCTGAGGCTGAGAGCTCCATATATGCATGATTGCATGCACCCTGCAGACCCATTTAGCCAGGCTTCCCAGGGTAGAAAAGTAAGCCTTGGGCTGGGCAGTGCCTCACCTGGTAGAGTATTCATATTACCATGTGCAAGGACTTGGGTTCAAGACCCCGGTCCCCACCTGCAGGGGACAAACTTCACAAGTGGTAAAGCAGTGCTACAGGTGTCTCTCATTCTCTCCCTCTCTAGCTCCCTTACCTCTCATTTCTCTCTGTCTCTATCCACAATAAGTAAATAAAAATAAGAAAAATAAGTCTTACAAAGGTTACTAAAGTCCTACAGGTCACTGAACTGGACAGGGCTGAGAAAACCCTGTGTGTGGAGGCCAGGGTTCCAGACTTCAAGATCAGAAGCTGCACCCCAGCTGGCATGGTGGTCCCCCATGAATCTGGCTTGGCCCCCAGAGTGAATTTCAGGGGTGAGGCAGCCATTATGAGGAGAAAGGAAATAATCTGGAGGAGGAGAACACTACAGCCAGGAGATGGGGTGAGTGGAGACATAAATGTACATTACAAGGACTCAGTGTGGGACCCAGCAGGTGCACGCCAGGCCAGGGTGCCTGCTGCACCCAGGGAGAGGTAGGCACTGGCAGCTTGCTAAGTTGAGATGCTGACAAGGGCAGAGAATGACTTGAGATGTAGCTCAGACACTCAGTGCCTGCCGCTTGGTTCCAAATTTTAGTTTCCTTTCAGGGGTCACTTAAAAATAATAATAATAATTAATCAATGAATAGAGGCAGAGAGAAATTCTGAGGGTAGAGGGAGATAGAGAGGAAGAGAAACACACCTCCAGCCCTGCTTCATCACTCATGAAGCACCCCCACCCCCTGCAGCTGGGAACCAGGCGCTTGAACCTCAGTCCTTGTGCTTGGTGACATGTGGGCTCAACTGGGTGTGCCACCACCTGGCCCCTTCAGGAGCTATTTCAAGCTAGATAGTGAAGTTACACTTCTATCCTTCCTCATCTTGCTCATAACCTTCTCTCTCTCTCTCTCCTTGTGTTTATTTATTATTGGATAGAGACAAAGAGAGAAATTGAGAGTGAAGAAGGAGACTGAGTGGGAGAGAGAGACACTTGCAATACTGCTTGACCACTCTGTGAGCTTTCCCTCTGCAAGTGGGGACCAGGGGCTTGAACCTGGATCCTTACACACTGTACTTTCAATACTTAACCAGATGCACCACCGCCTGGTCCCTTTGACAGCCTTTCTTTAATCCCATTCTTGACTTCTTCTCAAAAAGTTGTAGTTTCCTCCATTTACTTACTGTGACCTGAGCAAAACAACATAAGGCTTTACTTTTTTTTTTTTTTTTTTTTTTTTTTACCAGAGCACTGCTCAGCTCTGGCTTTATGGTGGTGTGGGGGATTGAACCTGGGACTTGGAGCCTCAGGTATGAAAGTATCATTGCATAACCATTATGCTATCTACCCCCGCTCAGGCTTTACTTTTATTTTTAACCAAGTTTAAGTTTCCAGTTGCTAGTCCCTTGATAAGGTAGAATGCTTCCTTGATCCCACATCTTAAAGATTTCATAAATTGTATCAGAAGTGAAGCAGGTCTACAGGCGGCTCTTTCTCCCTCCTCTCTCAATTTCTCTGTCCTATACAACAGCAGCAGCAGCAACAGCAATAGTGGGAGGGGGCGAATGGCTGCCAGAAACAATCAGGCGCTGAGCCCTAGCCATAACCTTGGAGGAAAAAAAAAAGTATCATGTTCTCCTCTCTCCAAGTATGTTACTTTCTTTACTCAAGTACCTTAGAAAGCTCTGCTCCCAGCCGCTCTCCTTGTTCCAGGGAGCTCTTGAAGAAGGATTTGAGTCAGACTAAATGAGAACCTAATCTAGTGATCTCTTTTGAAAGTAGTCACCTCTATAATATCCCTCTTTCCAAATAAGCTCATATTCTGAGCTCTTTGAAGATCTGGCCTTCAGCTTCCTTTCTTGAGTGGACACAACTCACTCCACAATCATATATTTCAAAAATTTCACCAGGCAAGAACTATATTTCCAACTTCTTGGGAATGGGGTGGGGGAGTCTTTTAAAATTTGGGAAATATTTTTATTTCATCTGTTTGTAGACTCATATACCTCTTCACATTGGCTAAACTATCGTATCTCATGGCTATGAGCAGCTTCCGCTGTGTGCATTGATCCTTCAGTCAGGAAAAATCTATTTGCTCTTGAAATTCAACAAATTGTTTTTTTTTTTCTTTCTACTAAATAGAGGTTGCATTCTTAGTTCAGAATTATAGATTGTGAAATTGTAAACAAAGCTCCTTGGTTTTATAACTAAGAAATGTATGCATATCCACCAAGGTGCCCAATTATAACTGTGAATACTTAGCTGTAAGCTTTTCTGAAAACTATTTTGCATTTGTATTCCAAAGTGAACAAAAAGGTTATTTTGCTCAGTGTTCCTGACAGGGGCCAAACCAAAAATATGAACTGCACTACTGATTTCTAAATCCATCGGGGTATATAAACGCCTGAGACTGAGTGAGCTCTAGTGGTCTAGCAAGTGCAACCCTCTGCCTTTTGCAAAGGAAGGAAATGGTATGTGACTTGGAGAATAGTGTTGGACTTTCAAGCATGAGTTTGTGAGTTCAGTCCCCAGCATCACATGTGCCAAAGTAATATTCTCGTTCTCTCTCTCTCTCTTTCTACCTCTCTCTCTCTCTCTCTCTCTCTCTCTCTCTACCTCCCTCTCTCTCCACCTCCCTCTCTCGCCCTCCTATTAATTAATAAATAAAGTTTTAAAAATATAAGAGCACTGTTTATTCATCTCAGTATTCATTAAGAAGATATGTCCAGGGTCCAGGTAGTGGTGCACCTGGTGGAGAGCACATGTTACAATGCACAAAGACCCGGGTACAAGCCCCCGATCCCTACCTGCAGGTGGAAAGCTTTGCAAGTGGTGAAGCAAGGCTGCAGGTGTCTCTCTGTCTTTCTCCCTCTCTATCACGCCCTTCCCTCTTGACCTCTGGCTGTCTCTATCCAATAAATAAAGATAATAAAAATAAATAAAAATGTAAAAAAAAAAAAAAGAGGATATGTCCAATTCTTCCCCTCCCCTCAGCACATCCTGTAAGAAAATATGAAAAAAAACAAAAACAGGGCTGGGTGTTGGCGCACCTGGTCACATTACAGTGCAGAAAGAACTAGTTTCAAGCCCCCACTCCCCACCTACAGGGGGAAAGTTTCACAAGAGGTGAAGCAGGGCTGCAGGTGCCTCTCTGTCTCTCTCCCTATTTATCTCTGTATCTATCCAATAAATAATATAAATTTTAAAAAATTATAAAGAAAAAATCAACAAAAAGCCTGAATTTCAAGGAAAAAAGTGTTTACTTAATATTTGGAATGTTCTCTGCTTACTTGTCCCTTATTTTCTTTTTCTCTTTAGCTCTGTTTCTTTTTTTAAGCCCCCATACACATGTATTTGTAGTTCCTTTTAATGAGTGGGACCAAATCTGTTCTTAGCAGTGGCTTAGTTTTCAGCATTTCTCTGTCCTCAGGGAACACTTGTGGACTTTTTCTTCTAGTTCAAATTGCATGAAAATGTACTTAAAGCATGTATGCAGATTATGTTAATTGGGGAGGGATAACCAGCTACATTAACCAATTAGGAAGTTGAGCTAATTGAAACGTTTTATCAAGACCTCTCAAACCGAAATGAGTGGAATGTGGTTGGATCCAGAAACTGAATGTCCATCTTGAATCCCTGACTCTGCAAATTCTCCCAACAATATGCCTTAGATATAGAAAACACTTCGCTTTCAGTCTGCTTGGTGTGTAGTTAAGCCTTGCTTTCTGTGACTTGATTTTTAAAAAGAGCATAGACCATGAAGATTGTAAACCTTAGTGTCATTATTTATGTGCATTTACCCATATTGAGCCATATGAAAAATGTTAAATGGAGCTCCCTCAGATGCCTATATCTATGCCGCTGTTCCATGCAGTGGCAGGTTTTTAGATGTAAGCCATTACTTCAGTCTCTGTGATAAATATTCTTCCCACCAGCAGCTATAGTAGCACTTGTTGGAGGACATTAAGTATTGGATTGCCTGGTGGGGGGTGGGGGGGGTGATTGACCAGATATCCCTCCATGGGGATTTCAGTTTTTTGTGTTTTTTTTTTTTAAAGTAAACTAATTGACTGCTTCAATTTGAACCTTATTCAGAGTCAGCAAACAGGAAATAATTAGAATAAGGGGTTTATACTAGCAACTGAAGAGGTAATGGCATTGAATTCCAGGTTGTTACAATTTGTCATTGGCTTAATTCCATATTACACTCTTTCTTTTCTTTCTTTTTTTTATATTCACAGGCTATGTGCTTACGGTTTTTAAAGAAAAAATGAATCTGATTTCATTCCTAATTGAAAACATGAGGCAGAAAAAGATGTCTCATTAAGTATCATTGACATGCAAACTCAAGGAAAGCGTAAATAACCTCCAGAAGGAGATTTTAGAAAACTTTTAGTAATTATACCAAGTCCATGTTTGCAGGACTGTGTAGAATTGGAGATCTTTTCCAAGGTCTTGAATTCTGATGAGTACATTTTGTGGGGAAAAAAAAAAAGTCTGCTTCCTCAATTCTACATGGGAGAATTATCCTTGGCCATTTTCCCTTGAAGTTGTCTTTGAAATCCGTTGCATTGAGCCCATTTATAGAACTGATTGATTTAATCCATTTGAAATTGATGCTTCAGCTCTTTCAAGAACTCCTGTCTTTGTTAAGGTTACATCACTAAATCCTAAGAAGGGCACAGTTATATGAATGTCAGGATTTTCTTTCTTTCTTTTTTTTTTCCAAGTCCTATTATCCTTGGGTACAAAGCATAGGTTGCTGTCTTGTGTACTGCTGCTGACTTTGTAAATCTCACATGGTGGAATCTCCTTCATGTTATGTACATTTCACTGTTTTCATTTTTGGACAACTTAGAACTGGTGAAAACTCAGGAATATATCTGTGTTCAGAATTGCTGGTTTTTGTCTCTCACTGACAAGCTTAAATTGTGCAAATGTAGCCAGGGGGTGGGAGTCTTATGCTTAAAAACCTTGTGTTCCTATCAGGAGGAATTCTTGACATGCTGCCCATGCATTTTAATCAGGCACCTTTTGAGTGGTAACAGGCAGGATGCATCATGAATGCTCTTGGACCAGAGTCCATGCCAAGAGTTGCTCTAATCCAAAACCTGCTCCCAGGTCTCTCTGAGGGCTGCTGGCCTGCACACTCACTGTGCATCTCTCCCCAACCTCTTCCTCCAGTTGTTTTGATGGGTTGAAACTGGACCAAAAAAAGACCAGAGTGAACCACAGGGATTTTTGCAACGCTAGCTGTGAGACCTGAATATACTGTATTTGCTCTGAAGCTGAGCTCCTCAAGTAAATTGAGGGTTTCAAGAGGGTAAAAGTGAAACTATGAATGCCCTCCTTCCCGGGATCTGACTGATGTATGGCCAAACATGGGGGAAAGAGAAGCAATAAAATGAAGAAAATAACTGATTGGTTTTGATTAACTTTGCTCAAAAGTATTAGATACGCACACGCACACGCGCGCGCGCACACACACACACACACACACACACACACACACACACACGCACGCACATTTTGGCCCAAACACACCAGCTGTGCTCAAAACTCTGCACCTTCTCAGTCATCTCTCAGCAGCACTGCTCCTTGAATGCTCACTGAGGTACCCTGGGCCAGGCAGCTCATTCTCACCTGGTTCCATGCTCTGAATCTGGTCTGGGCTAAGCAAGTATTTAGTACAGTGCCCATTTTACATCACAGAGAGGTAATTCTACATCACATGAAGGCATGTAAAAAGTCGCAGCTTTCAGCAAAATGTTGGTGATAATTAGTACTTTCTGAGTCTGAATCCTTAATTAGGAAGTAAGCTCAATTCTGGTTTTTGTTTTTTTTTAAATGATTTGACTGTTTTCTAGAAGTATTTTTAGTGGTTGTTGTCACTGCTCTGAGTGAACTTTTTTAGCTAGATTGAGAAAAGCTGAGACAGAGATAAAGAAAAGGAGAGAGAGAAAGACACCAAAGCAACAAAACTTTCCCCAGTGCAGGGGGGCCAGGCTAGTGCCTGAGTCAGGTGAAAAACAAGACAAGTGTACTATCCAAAAGGGCTATGTTACTGACTCTCTAGGAGTATTTATTTATTTAATGTTCTCTTTTGTTGCCGTGCTTTTTATTGTCATTGTAGTTATTGTTGTTATTGATGTCATCATTGTTAGATAGGACAGAGAGAAATGGAGAGAGGAGGAGAAGACAGAGGGGGGGAAAGAAAGACAGACACCTGGAGACCTGCTTCACCGCCTGTGAAGCAACTCCCCTGCAGGTGGGGAGCCAGGAGCCCAAACCAGGATCCTTATTCCGGTCCTTGCATTTTGCACCATGTGCGCTTAACCCGCTGTGCTACCATCCTGTTATATAGGACAGAGAGAAATGGAGACAGAAGGGGAAGACAGAGAGGGAGAGAGAAAGATAGACACCTGCAGACCTGCTTCACCACTTGTGAAGCGACCCCCCCCCCCCCGCAGGTGGGAAGGTGGGGCTCGAACTGGTATCTTTATGTGGGTCCTTGTACTTCTTATTCTGTGTGTTTAACCCAGTAAACCACACCCAGCCCCCTTTAGGAGTATTTTTAAGGCAACTATATGTGCTACATATGTCAGAAAGTTGGCTGAAAATACCTTCTGGAAAGTGCTGTTCCAGGGGGTATTCCCCACTATTCCCCAGTGGGGCCCCCTGTCAGCTCTCAGCTTCACTCCCTAATTCTGCAAGTGCTTAACCCATCCCTGATAGCTTCAGGATAGATGCCATCCATCACTTAGCCCTCACTTGGGGACAATTGACCCCATTAATTAAAGGTTGTTAATAACACAGACATTCAAACAACTAAGCACTGTTGACATTTGAAACCAGGAAGGTGAGTCAGGAGATAGAGCACAGGAATTTACAGGAGTGAGACTCTGGGTTTGATAGCCAGCACTATGCATATGACAGAAGGATTTTCTGGCACTTACCCTCTATCTCTCTTAAAATGAATGAATAGGGCTGGACAGTGGTGCACCTGATAGAGCACACATATTACAGGACCTGGGCTCAAAGAGGGAACCTTCACAAGCAGTGAAGCAGGATGCAGGTGTCTGTCTCTCACTCTCTGTCTCCTCCATTCTCAATTTTTCTCTGTCCTATCAAAGAAAAGAAAGGAAGAAAGAAGGGAGAGAGGAAGGACGAAGGAAGGAAGGAAGGAAGGAAGGAAGGAAGGAAGGAAGGAAGGAAGGAAGGAAGGAAAAATAGCCACCAGGAGCAGGATTTGTCATGCAGGCATGATGGCAATAAGTAGTAGTAATAATAACAATAATGATAATAATAATAATAGTAAATCTTTTTTTTATAAAAAGGAAAGAAATTGAAAACCAAAGTCATGAGTAAATGGAAAACAGCGTGTCATATTCTGTGTGCTATCTTCCATCCAGAATGTTAAAAGCCTTCTCAAGCCTCCAGGTGAAGTGTCTGTGTGTCTACTTGTGCTTTACACTGCAGCTCTGCAGTAAGATTAGGTTTTCCAGTATAATATAACCAATTGAAGCTAACTTTTTTTAGTTTCATCAGTGATTCTTTAAAGAGAGAGAGAAAAAACACTAAAATTAATCGCCTCCTTGAAAGTGATGTAAAAACAGGTGATCTACAAGATTTAACCACAAGGGTAAATTAATTAAAGGAAAATAAGAGTAGACCCCAGGACTGGGTGTGGTGCTCTTGGTTAAACACCTGTTACAATACACAACGACCTGGGTTTGAGCCCCCAGTACCCACCTGCAGAGGGAAAGCTTTTCAAGTGGTGAAGCAGTGCTGCAGGATTCTCTCTGTCTGTCTCCCTCTCTGTCTCCCCCTCCCTTCTCAATTTCTGGCTGTCTCTATCCAATAAATAAAGATAATAAAAAAATTTAAAGAAGGGGGCTGGGTGGTAGCACAGCGGGTTAAGTGCACATGGCGTGAAGCACAAGGACCAGTGCAAGGATCCCGGTTCTAGCCCCTGGCTCCCCACCTGCAGGGGGAGTAACTTCATAAATGGTGAAGCAGGTCTGCAGCTGTCTCTTTCTCTCTCCCTCTCTGTCTTCCCATCTGCGCTCAATTTCTCTCTGTCCTGTCCAACAACGACAGCAATAACAACAACAATAATAATAACAACAGTGATAAACAACAAGGGCAAAAAAAGGGGAAAAAATAGCCTCCAGGAGCAGTGGATTCATGGTGTAGGTACTGAGCCTCAACAATAGCCCTGGAGGCAAAAAAAAAAAAAAATTTTAAAGGAGAGTAGACCTCTTTAGTTTTATCAGACACTTTGCTTTCGTCTGTGTAGATATACATATAGTCATTATATGTAGGTATTTTGTGACATTGGCTGCTTGAAGTGTTTGTTACAAGAGTTCATAATCAAAGAGAACAAAGATCAGTCCAGCTGATGTGAAAAAAGAAAAACGTTTTCCTTGTTTTGAGGATATTTATCAAAAGGAAAAAAAACCAAGCTAAACAAAAGGAAGATAATTTTTCATATATAGTGTACATGTGTAAAAACACAACACTTTTGGGTCCGGGATGAGCTCACCTACTAGGGTGTACATCTTGTCATGCACAAGGACCTGGGTTCAAACCCTGCCACCACATGGGAGTACCATGGAATAGAGGGAGGCTCCATGGATGGTGGAGTGATACTGTAGTGTCTCTTCTCTCTGTCTCTTTCCCTCTGCATATATCTGAAATCAAAATAAAAGCAGTCAGCCTGGGAGCAGTAGAACCAAGCATGTAGAAGGCTCAGCACTGTGGAAGAAGGATGGATGGATAGATGCTAGGTAGATTAGATAGATGATAGATAGATAGATAGATAGATAGATAGATAGATAGATAGATAGATAGATAGATAGGCAGACAGACATAGATAGGCAAGCAGGCATATAGGCAGGTAGGCCTGGGTAGTGGCACACCTGGCTGTGTACACACATTACAATGCACAAGGACCCAGGTTCAATCCCCCCTCATCCCCATCTACAGAGGGGAGCTTCCCTAGTGAGGAAGCAGTGCTGCAGGTGTCTCTCTCTCCCTCTCTAATCCCCCTTCCATTCTCAATTCCTCTCTGTCCTATCAAATAAACAAATATTTTTTAAAGATAATTGGACAATCATCTGTTTCCATTTTTGAGGAGTAGTAATAATAAGAATTATTATTATCATTATTATTATTATTTTTCCAGAGTAGTGCTCAACTCTGACTTAATGGTGCTAGGGATTGAACCTGGCAAGTCTGTTGCCTCAGGAATGAAAGACCTTTGCATAATCACTGTGCTATCTCCCCAGCCCTGTTTTCATTGTTTCTTCAGAAGGAAAAGTTTTATATTAAGGTTCATATTGCTTCTATATTGTTTGAGGCACTTAATGTATTTCTATATGTTCATCTATGCCTTTTGTATTATTATACTAAGTCATACTTATAATACAAAGATGTGAAAGACCATAGCAAGAGTGTTGTTTGCTGGTGTATATATTTCATTGCTAGTGTTCACATTTCACAGAAATGTTTGGCTGACAATTTCATGTTTTCATCCTCATGTTAATCAGTTGTAATTAGTACTATTAAAATAATCGAACATGTGATCACTTTGAGGGTTTTTGTAAAATCTTGGACTGGTCGTATAGAATAAGATAATAAAAAGCTTTCTCATGAAAATGGAATAAATATTACTTTGCCTTAGACTAGCTTTTCGGAAAATTTTTTTTTTCTTAAGAGTCTCCCTCTTTGAAGTAATTTACATTGACTAGACCCATGGTAGAGAGTCTGACTAACCTTATTCCACTGTGAGATTCTGTCTGATATATCAAAATAAAATTTGAGGGGGAAAGAGTTTTAGTAAAATGGATATGTTATAATTGCATCTGAAATAATATTAATATCTATTTTGTTTTCCATTTAGTGCACCAGAAGATGAGAGACCTATGTCACCTTTCTATTTGAGGTATTTATTGATTTTGTTGTTGCTGCTCTATTATTGAGGAGCGATGTGGGTTAAATCTTTGGATTTATTTGTTCATTTTCATTTTTTTTAGTAGGATATTCTATACTGTGGCTAGACTAAGCTTATTAGACCCTCTTAGCATATTGCTCATGCTATATTTCCCCTCCCTCTTTGGTTTAAGAAATTTTAAAAGACTAGAATAAGATAGTTGGCTTTTTATTAGGAAATTTGAAAGTAGGACCAGAGAGAGAGCTTACTGGGTAGAACCTGTACACTGCTATGTTCACAACCCAGCCTTCAACCCCAGAATCAATGGAAGATGCTATAACACTGGAGAAAGCTCCAGTGTTGTCGTGTCTCTCCCTCTATCTCTATCTGAATGACAGAGGAAAGAATTCAGGTCAGGGGAAAAAAAGAAAGCAGAAAGAAAATCAAAGTAACCATTTTAATTTCTATACAGACCAATGACTAGACTACGACCAAAAAATTATAGTCTCTTATTTTTATACAGATATGCATGTGGGAGGAGGGGGAGCACACATCTCACTTGCTGAAGAAGTCTTGGGTCATGTTCAGTCATGCTCCATACAGTGTTGTGGTGTGACACCGAATGTTCAGGTTCAGCCAGGTCACAAAGTTCCAGATTATTTCTGAATCTTGTAGAACCTTCGCCCCTTCTCCCCCCCCCCAATAAACTGGACCAGCAAAACAGCTCACCTGGATAGTTCACTTGATTTGCCATGCATGGGACCCAAGTTTAAACATGGTACCCATAGCTCTGGGAGAAGCGTTGATGCTGTAGTACCTTTCCCTTTGTCTGTCTGTCTGTCTTTAAAAGATAGCCCAGAGGGGGCCGGGCGGTAGCATACCAAGTTAAGCGCACATAGTGCAAAGTGCAAAGCACAAAGACCCATGCAAGGAATCCAGTCCGAGCCCCCGGGAACTCCTCCAAGGGGGGGGGGGGGTGTCACGTCACAGGCAGTGAAGCAGGTCTGCAGGCAGCTATCTTTCTCTCCCCCTCTCTGTCTTCCCCTCCTCTCTCAATTTCTCTCTGTCCTATCCAGCAACAACAACAATAATAGCAACAACAACAATTTTTTAAAAAATGCCACCAGGAGCAGTGGATTCGTAGTGCAGGCACTGAGTCCCAGCAATAACCCTGGAGGCAAAAAAAAAATAAAATAAAAAAATGTATCCCAGAACCCTGAATCCTCAGCAGGACCAAAAAAAAAAAAAAACTATTCAAACATTCAAACAAGTACAGTCTACAGAATTTCTCTCCCATAATTAAAAACTTGCTATTATAACATTGTTTTCAGTGGACCATTTGGTTTGGGTGTATAACCAAGAAACAAATGTTTCTTACTCTATTTCTTATTTCTTTCTTCATTCCCTACTCACTTCAAAGGCTTAGCAAGCATATTTGAATTCACTTGGATAGTGCACTGTGTTGCCATGTACATGGCCCAGGTTCGAACCTAGCCTTGTTCAGTGTTGTAGTCTCATTCTCTCTCCCTCTCCTCTTCTATCCCCCCCTCTTTATGTAAAGGAAGAAAAAGAAAAATGGCACATTTGAAAATGATGTAACCATGGCTATTGAGGCTAAAACTTCAGACATTTTTATAATTCATCTTTAATTTTGAATTCTTCTTTTTAAAAATAAACACCAGTATCTGTGACATGTCGCTTATGGGCTCATTTTTGAGGCTGATTGGTTTCAGAGGACACAAGACCCTATTCAGATTTTAACCCAACTGCTAGCAGTTCAGAAATGTGGCCTACTTCTTCAGGCTTAGCCAAGGAACTGCTTTTCAACAGCACTCTGCCCAAGAGTGACTTGAAGCTGATTACATCCTTGCTTTGTGGCCAGTTGGGAATGTCTGAGGTTGGTTCTGAGACAGCATGGTGGTCCATTTGGTCCATCCTGGTCTCCTGGAGCCCAGTCATCTCTGTCTAGTGCAGTCATTTTGCAGCTGTGCATTCCCTGTGAACATGGCGGAGGTTGTTGCTGAGAACATGGGATGCTAGTATGCATCATGTAAACACACACAGTAATACCAAATAATTATCTGGTATGAGTGGAAATGAACTCTAACTCAGCACAAAAGAGTATTTTTAACACTGGCTCCTGCCAGCTAGTGCAAATTACTCCTCTGGATGTCTTATTTTGAGTTCTCTGGGTAGTGGCGGCAGATGCTTCACCTAGCAGTCTATTCTGCCCTATCTTTACTACTATTTTATTTTAAGATTTATTTATTTATTTATTTACAAGAGAGAGAAACCAGAGCATCACTGGCACATGCAATGGTGGGGATGGAACACAGGACCTCATGCTTGAGATTCTGATTCTTTATCCATTGCACCACCTTCTGGGGCCACTTTACTACTATTTTAGAAAGTTGGTGGGGAAATTGGTTCCTATGTTTTTAGTATTTAAGGCCCATAATTGTGTTTTAGAATGAGATAAGTTTTGTAATGACTTAAATTGAACTTGAGGAGTTTGGCAGTTACAAAGTGAAGATTTTTTTTAAAGTATTTAAAAACTATATTTACAATTTATAATTCGTTAAGACCTATTTGCTCTTTCATTATTAAGGATCTTAAATACAAAAATGTGTACCTGCAGGGGGGGGGGTGTACTTTCACAAGCAATGAAGCAGTGCTGCAGGTGTGTGTCTCTCTCTCTCCCTCTCTGTCCCACCCCCACATACCTACTCAATGTCTCGCGACCCTATCTGATAAAAAAAGAAAGGAGAAAAAAATTGCTGTCTGAAGAGGTGGATTCAATGTGCAAGTACTGAATCCCAGCAAAAATCCTGGTGGCAATAAAAATAATTAAAATAATTAAAAAAAACTAAAATGTGAAAAAAGATTAAATATGCATACTAGTTCACATTTACAACAGAGAAAGTAAAAGTTACCATCAGGTAACTTTCATTTTTCTGTAATTGAAATTTAAACTAATTTGATTATTCAGATGTTGTAACTCCTTAGCCTAAAATTACAATTTCAAATGTAGTATCTCTTTCTGAATAACATTATATGATAATCTTGGAAATTATGTCAGACGTAGGCAAATACAAGGTAACATGACTTTTTCTATTGTCCCCCTTGGCATGAAGCAGGGACTATCAGTGGTAAAACATGAGCCAATTATCTTTTAATTACTTGCATGACTTATTGAGATAGAACGCTCGTAGATTATTCTAGCGTGTAAAATTCAAATCAACAAGAGAGAGGGAACAATTGTTGCTGTAATTATGGCTCTGTAGACTTTTGGACTAAAAACGTAATTTAATTTATAAACCAGTGCACCGCTGCTTGTACTTCCTCTAGTAAAAGCAAATAAATGCTTAAATGTTTAAAGTAAATTTCTTTAAAAGTAGTGGCAGACTTCTTGGAAGAATAATGCTTCCCTGTTACTTTCCCCTCATTTCTATAATTTAAAATCTGTTGCTGTGATGCTCACAAAGGGGAATTACTACAAGACCTGTGAATTCCCTAAATTTATGTTAGCATGATGCAAAACTAAGCTGGCACTTGTAAAACAAAAATAATACCGATTATCCCTTTGAAAATTAAAAATGATTAGTAGTTATAAAATGATATCATTTCTGACAAAGAGAGTCCCATACTGTATTGTATTGCATTGTGTTGTGTTGTGTTTACCTATTTTTATTATCAGATAGAAATTGAGAGGAAAGTGGGAGATAGAGAAAGAGACAGAGAGATACCTGCAAACCTGATTTACCACTCATGAAGCTTTCCCCCTGCAGGTGAGGACCAGGGGGTTTGAACCTGGGTTCTTGTACACTATAATGCGGGGGGGGGGGGTGTTTGTTTTTGGTCAAATGTTTTATTCCTAATAAACATTGCTGGATTTGGTATGCTAATACTTTGGGATATTTACAAGTAAATTTTACCAGGTTTCTTTTCTTTTTTATAATTTTTATTTATAAAATGGAAACACTGACAAGACCATAGGATAAGAGGGGTACAATTCCCACCACCAGAGCTCTGTATCCCATCCCCTCCCCTGATAGTTTTCCTATTCTTTAAGCCTCTGGTAGTATGGACCCAAGTTCATTATGGGGTATAGAAGGTGGGAGTTCTGGCTTCTGTAATTGCTTCCCCACTGAACATGGGCATTGACAGGTCGATCACACTCCCAGCCTGTCTTTCTCTTTCCCTAGTCAGGTAGGGATCTGGGGAGGCAGGGCTCCAGGACACATGGATGGGGTCATCTGCCCTGGGAAGTCTGGTTGGCATCATGGTAGCATCTGGAACCTGGTGGCTGTAAAAGAGTTACGAGATAAAGCAGATCAAATTGTTGACTAATCATGAACCTAAAGGCAAGGATATTGCAGATGAAGATTTGAGGTCTCTGTTTTGGAAAAAGCTAGTAAGTCTATTTTAGGATATTCCAAGGGGCCCATGACTTCATTAGTTTTTGCCTGAGCCTGATATCTGATATGCAGGTGAACCCAAGTTATTTTCTGGGGAGATGATGTCATGCTGGAAAAAGGACTAGAAAGCTGGATCAGGGAAGAGAGTAGTTCCCAAATATGGGGAATGTGTATAAGTATTGTTAACTGTAAACCCCATCAATTTGATCTGGAGCCCATATTCAGCTTAGGAGCCTATGTAACCTCTGCATCCCTATAGGTCTGAACTCGCATTCTGTGGTCACAAATAGGAATGTTCCAGGTTGCACCAATTTCAGGACCCATCTTCCTCAGGTGGTAGGTAGAGTATATTGTCCTACCTCCCTTCGGAGGATGGAACATTCTCTACCATTGTTGATCCACATTGAGGGCAAGGTCCTATGGGGGCCCACAAATGG
>NW_026648032.1:0-153176 GCF_950295315.1 Erinaceus europaeus | reverse complement strand
GTGGTGGCAGTCTTGTATTGCCAGCAGAACCATCTTCAGTGTTGATAGATTCTGCCTGGGCTGAGTTAGGGAGATTGAAGCACTGTCTCCTCTCCATCACCTTTGGCTGGAGTGCACAGGGGGAGGCCACCTCACCTGCCACTGGACTGGCGGTGGGAGGGGTTACTGGCAGGGGGGGGGGACTTATCTGTTCTCACCCAGTCATCAATTTGGGGGCGGGGAGGCTTGTGCCTCTGATTGACACTCAAGGACTTCAGTCTCCTAAGACTTGAAGACTCTTCTCAGAACAATCAGAGAGTGTCCCTGTGGCACATTCAGAGATTCCAAAGCCCAGTTATATATATATCTTTTTAAAAAACTGAGCACCACAAATGAAAGACACAAATGGGCTGGCTGTATGGATCAACATGCCAACTCCCATGTTTAGAGGAGAAGCAGTTACGGAACGCAGAACTCTCAACTTCTGCACCGCAAAAGGAATTCTGGTCCATACTCCCAGTGGGAGGAGAAATGTTATGGGAAGGTGACTCGAAGATGACTATTTACAGAAGGAATAGGTCAACTCAAATCTTTAACCTTGGGAGAACCACTGCAGTTTCCAATGAAGGGGCAGAAAAGGAATGGAATTGTACTTCTGTTGTCTCATAATTTTGTAAATCAATATTAAGCCACTAATAAAAACCTTTCAAAACTTGAATCATCTGTGTTCAGGCAGTGGCACTCCCAGTTGAGTGCACATATTGACATGTGCATGGACCTAGGTTCAAGCACTTGGCCTCCATCTGCAGGGAAGAAGCTTCATGAGCAGTGAAGCCAGGATGCAGGCATGTCTCTGTCTCTCTCCTTCTTTCTCCCCAACCCCTGTCAGTTTCTTTCTGTCTTGTCAAATATGAAGGAAACAAAAACCAAAAAAAGGGAAGGAAAAATGAATGGTCACTAGGGTCAGTGGATTCATTGTGGAAGCACCAAGCCCCAAATGATAACCCTGGTGGAAAAAGAAAATCTAAAAATGGTAGAATTTTGTATTCAATTATAATAATGTAGTAGCATAATTTTGTAAGTTTGGAAATAGATTAAAGATGCCATCTTAAGCAACAAAAGAAAATTAATATGTAAAGTGTAATGGATTCCTTGTGCAGGCACCAATCCCCAGCAATAACCCTGATGACGAAAGTAAACAATAACAACAACAACAACAAAACTGAAAAAAAATGATGTTGAGATAAAGAAGTTAAAAGAATCTTAAAATCTAAAGCAAACAGGTAAACAGTAACAAGTCAGCCCAGTAGAAGCCAGTGTAACAGTAGAAGCCAGTGTAACAGTAGAAGCCAGTGTGCAGACATCAGATAAAACAACAGTGCTGTTGGGGGATGGTCTAGACGTGAATTGCAGTAGATAATGAAAAATAAAATTGTTTCTAGAATGTGATTAGTAGTCTTTTTAGTTACATAGCCTTTCCTTTCATTGTACACATTTGAAATGTTAACGAATCTAATTTCTTTGATACTTGATTAAAACCAAGAGCAAAGTACAGTGATGATGAGGAGCAATAAATAACTTCAAAAAAGCCCCCAGGGTTGACTCACTCACCAGCTGGGCGGCCAGTCTCAGTGAAGATTCATGAGAACAGCATACCTCTGGACCTGTACGGAGACTTTCCATGAAGTCTTGGAAGAGTGTCTGTCACACTCATGCTTAATGTACCCAAGTGTGGATTAACTAGGGGACAGGTGACCCTTTCAGATCACATGTAGGAACAACTCCAAATTCAGTTAAACTCGGTCCTCTTGCTTGTCTCCTAGACATCCACGGAGCACCCCCTGGTCTCTTCCCTGGCTGGTGAGTTTTTTCACCCACCTGTTGCTGCTTCTGCTGTTCAGACCTCTTTTAATGTGGATGTCCATGTTCACTACAGGCTGTGTTGCAGAATAGACTCAGTGTCCTGTTTTTTTTTTTTTTTATTTAACTTTCAGGTGATCTTCAAGGGTTTTATTCAACAGCTTCTTCTTTGGGACACCATCTTTGAAGTTTCTGAGTTTTTCTTGTGCTTTGATCTGATAAACTAGGCCTTGAAGACTGACTGCTCAGCCTCCTTACATGTTCCTGCTGTGCACTGTTTCCTCCTGGTGGAGGCCTTGGTGCTGTTGCCTGACCTCTTCAACAGTCCTTTTCTTCAGCTCAGCTCCCAGAACTTGCTGCACCTCCTGGTTTGAATGGGAAAGTCCGTCGTCCCCATCTATTTTCCAGGAAGTTTTGCTGCTCCAAGAGTTTTAGTTCCTCTTCCTCTCCTTTTGTTTGGGCGGGTGGGGAGGACCTCAGGCTTCTAGCATGTCTCGTCACTCTGGCTGACGTTGCCCATTCATATAGTGATAGACCGAAACACCACTGCTGGGGTCAGATGGTGGCACATGTTACACTGTGCAAGGACACAGGGTCAAGCCACCAGCCCCATCTGCAGGGGTGGGGGAGAAGTTTCACCAGTGGTGAAGCAGGGCTGCAGGTGTCTCTCTGTCTCTCTCCCTCTGTATCTCCCCCTTTCAATTTCTGGCTATATCTATCCAACATAGAAAGATGAAAGAAAGGAAGAATGAGGGACCTGGGTAGTGGTGCAGCGGGTTAAGCGCAAAAGGGATGAAGCGCAAGGACTGGCATAAGGCTCCAGGTTCCAGCACCTGGCTCCTCACCTGCAGGGGGTTCGCTTGGTAGGTGGTGAATTAGGTCTACAGGTGTCTTTCTTTCTCTTCCATCTCTGTCTCCCCCTCTTCTCTGGATCTCTCTCTGACTTTACCAACATCGACAATAGGAATAATAATAGAGAGGGAAGAGAGAGGTAGAGGGAGTGAGGGAGAAAGGAAGCAAGGAATAAAGAAAGAAAGAAAGAAAGAAAGAAAGAAAGAAAGAAAGAAAGAAAGAAAGAAAGGAAGGAAGGAAGGAAGGGAGGAAGGAGGTAGGAAGGAAGAAAGACCACTCTCTGAAACTTGCTCTGGTGCTGTGGTACCTCACTATGGTACTAGAACCTGAATCTGGACCACGTGCGTGGCAAGATTCTTGTCCTGCTTGATGGAATACATCTCCAGTCCTCTTTCTTCACTTTTTATTTCATTTTTATCTGATTCTTGTGTTTTTAAATTTTATTATTAGATTGTAAAATTCCAGTGTATAGTGCCATCTCACACTCAGTACCAGAGTCCTGAATCCCAACCACTCCACTACCCAGAGATGACCGTTAGAGTTCTCACAAGTCTTACACTTCGCTTGATTCTGTTTTGTTTTTTCAAGTTCATATGTTTCAGTTCTCTATATACCACATGAGTGAAACCATCTGAGAATTGTCTTTAATGCCTTTATTTATATCTATAAACAAAATCATCTCCAGTTCTATCCATTTTGTCCTGAAAGACACAATAGCATCTCTCTTTGATTGCAGATTAGCATTCCACTGAATATATATCCCATAACTTCTTTAGCTAGTCTTCTGATGATGGCATTTAGGCTGCTTCCACTCTTTGACTATTGTGAATAATGCAGCTATGAACATAAGAGTGTCTATGTCCCTTCACATTTGAGTGTACTTTGGATAAATGCCTGTATGGAGTTATGGGTTATATATTATATATATTATATATATGGGAATATTACTGTGCATTCAGAAAAATATGATTACGTACAAAACTTTTAGACAAGTTGTTCAATTTTCTTGAAATATGCCACTGAGTCTTGATAGGGGTTGCATTGTAATTGTACATTAGTTTTGGTAGAAAGACCATTTAATATTGTTTATTCTTCCAATCCAGGGACGACGAATGTTCTTCAATTCTTGTGTGAAAAGAAATTCTCTATTTCTTTTAACAGTGCCCAATAGTTTTCCTTTATGTGTTTGTGTGGTTTATTTTTTTTAACCTCCTTTGTGAGACCATCCCAAGGTATTTTATATTTTTGGTTTTGATTGTAAATGTACTTGAGTCTTTTATTTTACTCTCTTCTAACTTTTTTTGTATACAGAAATGACACAGACTTATGAGTATTGACTTTATATCCTGTTACTTTATGAAATTTATTAAATACTTCAGTAGTTTGTCCGTAGAGCCTTGAGGTTCTCCAGACATGTTATCAGTCAGTAGCAAATAGTGCTAGTTTAATTTTTCTTTCTAATTTGCATATATTTGATATCTCTTTCTTGTCTGGCTGCAGTGGTGAGGACCTCAGTGACTATAGTGAATAACAGTGGAGGTAGTGGACATCCTTGTTTGGTTTTCCCCATTGAGAATGATGTTAGCTGTGGGTTTGTCTTAATGGTGTTTACTAGGTTGTGATTTTTTCTTTTCCTTCTCTCTCTCTCTCTCTCTCTCTCTCTCTCTCTCTCTGTCTCTCCCTTTTTCTGGCATGGTAGATTTTATTGATTGGACTTCACATATTGATCCATTCCTGTTTCTCAGGGATGAATCCCGTTTTACTTGGTGAATTATTTTCTTGATATGTTAGACTCGTTTTCTGTGTTTTTTAAAAAACAAATAGCAATTTCTTTTTCATTATTATTTTAATGTATTTATTTAAAAATGGAAACCTTTTACAAACACTTGTATATTTATGGAATGGAGGAAATGATTCTCTAAGGAGTATAAAAAAGAACTGCACCAGAAAAGGCAAAAACACCGAGTAACACATCGAATTCATGCATTTCCTTTTAAGTTGCACATCACCTGTTCATACTTAGTTGAAGCTTTTCTCCCTTGCTCAAGATCAACTGCAGCTGCCATAAGTAAACATGTTTTCTGTGAGATCATAACTACTTGGTCAGAAGGACAAAACTGGGACATCTATGAGAAATGGCCAGAACACTAATAAATAGTAATAATACTTCCAGATGAACTCAAAGAATAAGAATGAATTAGATAATTCAGCTGAAAAAGCATCTCACTAAGAATTCTATAGACTATAGCATTGATTATTGGTTTCAATTTTATGTTGTTTTCTCACTGATTTTAGCACCTCCCTAGAAATAAAAACACTTTATTTACCTGAAAAAAATACAAATTGATTGAAAAACCTAAATGATTCCTTTTCTCCATCATGTCAGTGCTTTAAAACATAATGTTAAACAGTAGATCTTTGAGGGCTTTTAACTATTTGTCTCTCGTGTAGATTGTTGCTTCTTTTCTTCCTCACTTAATTCAAGTGCATGGTTTTTGTTAATTTTTGGTAATCTCTTTAACAATATGGGGTGTGTCATCTCCCTCTTGCCAGATCATCTCTTCCCTACATTCTGCACAAATCAGAGATTTAACTATCACCTTGTGACAGACAGTTCATGTAAAAATCCCTGCAAATATGTGCAGAGATATGATTAGTTAATGAGTTAATGAGATGTCTTTGAGCCCTACATTCCCGTGATCATTCTTGGTGCCTAATTTTAATGAATATAAACAGTCGTTTCTGTATTCTCATCTAACTCTTCAATTAAGTTTTCTAAAAAGAAATGCCACCCACTAGTAGATCTAAAATTAAATTTCATGTTGATTATAAAAGTCGGTAATTCAAGAGGTAGATTATGGGGGAAGATCCTGAAGATGATATCATGGCTGGAAAAAGGACCAGAAAGCTGAATCAGGGAAGAGAGTAGCTCCCAAATGTGGGAAAGGTGTATAAATATTGATGACTGTAAGCCCCAAAAATTTGATCTGATTTGATGCCCATATTCATCTTAGGAGCCTATATGACCTCTGCATCCCTATAGATCTGAGTTCACATTCTGTGGTCATGAGTACGAATGTTCCAAGCTGCCCCAATTTAGGATCCATCATCCTCAGGTGGAACATAGGGTATGTTGTCCAGCCTCCCGTAGGAGCATGAAATATTCTTTACTCAGAGACTATTTGAAAAGATAGAGTCAGCTGTTATGAAGAATTAGAAACAACAAGGGCAGCAAAAGGGAAAATAAATAAATGAAATTAAAAAATAATTTGAAAGCATCTTGTAAAAAATTAACAAGTATATTATAAAAGAAAAAAAAATCGAGGACCAGGCGGCAGTGCAGTGGTTTAAGCACACATGGTGCAAATCTCAAAGACTGGCCTAAGAGTCCCAGTTGGAGACCCTTGCTCCCCACCTGCAGGGGGGTCACTTCACAAGAGGTAAAGCAGGACTGTAGGTGTCTCTCTCTCTTTCCCTGTCTCTGTCTTCCTGTCCTCTTTCAGATTCTCTCTGTCCTATCCAACAACAGTGACAACAGTGTTAATAACAAAAATGATTAGCAACAAAAGGGAAAATAGCCTCCAGGAGCAGTGGATTATAGTGCAGGCACTGAGCCCCAGCAATAACCCCAGAGGTTTAAGAAAATCAACATTTTTCATGTGAAATCATAGGAGACTGAAAAAAAGATATAACTGTTACCTCCCCAAAGCCCTGCTGCCTCACTAGGGAAAGACAGAAACAGGTTGGGGGTATGGACTTACCTGTCCATGACCATGTCCAGTGGAGAAGGAATTACAGAAGTCACAACTCTACTTTCTGCACCCCATAAAGTCTTTGGTCCAGGGGCTGGGTGTTAGGGCAGCGGGTTAAGCGCACATGGCACAAAGCTCCAGGATTGGAGTAAGGATCCCAGTTCGAGCCCCCAGTTCCGCAACTGCTGAGTTGGCACTTCATAAGTGGTGAAGCAGGTATGCAGGTATCTGTCTTTATCTCCCCACCTCTGTCTTCCCATCCTGTCTGGATTTCTGTCTGTCTTATCCAACAACAATAGCAATGGCAACAATAACCACAGCAGTAACAACAAAGACAAAAGAATGGAAAATAATGACCTCCAGAAGCAGTGGACTGTAGTGCAGGCACCAAGCCACAGCTGTAACCCTGGAGGAAAAAAAAAGGAATCTTTTGTCCATTCTCACAGAGGGATAAAGATTAGGTAACCTTCCAGTGGAGGGGACAGTATAGGGAACTACGGTGACTGGAATTGTATGGGATTGTACTTCTCTTATCCCACAATCTTCCTAATCATTATTGAATCACTAATTTAAAGAAAGCAAGAGAAAAAAAATCTATAAAAACAAAGAAGCACACTATCTGCTATGTGCCTTCTTAGTAACTTTCTGAGGCTCTACATCCATTCTGTAGTATATTTAGAAAAGAGTTTATTTAGCCTAGCTAGCTTAACACAAATACTAAAGAAAACATGTTCTCTATACACTTGTTGAGGGAGGAACATTGATTGTTTTTTTTTCTATTTTTATTAGTGATTTAATAATGAGTCTGTTCTGTTGTTATCGTTGAGTCATATGATTTGTTTATTATCATTTGTTATCCATTTCTTGTCAGTTGTGTGACATCCAGGTATCTTCTGCCAAATTCTGGGTTACCTTTGTGTGTGTGTGTGTGTGTTTGTGTCTGTGTCTGTTTATTTTAGAAGAAGCTGTTAAATTCGTAGAAGCTGATATATTTGATGTAATCCCAGTAATTTTTTAAAAAAATATTTTATTTATTTTCTCTTTTGTTGTTTTTTTTGTTGTTGTTGTAGTTATTATTGTTATTGATGTTGTCTTTGTTAGATAGGACAGAGAGAAATGGAGAGAGGAGGGGAAGACAGAGAGGGACAGAGAAAGATAGACACCTGCAGACCTGCTTCACCGCTTGTGAAGCAACTCCCCTGCAGGTGGGGAGCCTGGGGCTCGAACCAGGATCCTTATGCTGACCTTGTGCTTTGTGCCACCTGCGCTTAACCCGCTGAGCTACAGCCCGACTCCCTTATATATTTGATGTAGTCCCAGTAATTTATCCTTGTTTTAGTTTTGCTTACTCATAGCAATGAGTCTCCAAATAGAGCCTGATGTTAAATTGTGGATGTTTTTCACCAATGTTTTCTCTATATTTTTTGTTCTCAGTTCCAATAACCAGATCTTTGACCCATTTTGAGTTAATTTGGCATATGGTGTTAATTACTGGTGCAGTTTCATTTTTCTCCAATTGACTACCCATCGTCAGCTATTGAACAGGACTTCTTTCCCCCCTACTGAAAAGGTTTTAGTCCTTTATTATGTATGCACATGTGGGTTTATTTTCCCTTTCTGCCCTTGCTTTTTATTGTTATAGTTATTATTGTTGTTGTTATTGATGTCATCATTGTTACATAGGACAGAGAGAAATGGAGAGAGGAAGGGAAGAGAGAGACGGAGAGAAAGATAGACACCTGCAGACCTGCTTCACCACCTGTGAAGTGACCCCCCTGCAGCCTCTTTCCATTTCTCTCAGTCCTATCCAATGACAACGATGATATCAACAACAGTAACTTCAACAATAAAAATAATAATAATAATCCCAGGCATTTCTTCTTCTTCTAGCGTTTGCCCTTCTTTCGTAGCCAGTCAACAGCATCAGGTTGAGCCTGATGTAAAATTTCGAGACCTCCTTTGAATCTGTAGAGATGGCAGTCGTTGACTATGTGGGTCATAGTCTGTCTGTAGCTGCAGGGGCAGTTCGGGTCGTCTCTGGCTCCCCAGCGATGGAAAATAGCGGCACACCAGCCATGGCCTGTTCGATAGCGATTAAGGGGGCCCAATCATAACGTGCTAGGTCAAAGCCGGGTTGACACTTGCAGGGGTCTGTGATGAGGTGTTTGTTCTTTACCTCAGCTGACTGCCAACTCTCTTTCCAAGAGTCTGGGACAGAGAAGTTCACTGTAGGCGTAGGGGACCAGATTGGGTGACGAGACGTCAAGCGTTGGACAGGGTGGGCGAAGATATCTGCGTATATTGTCAGGTCCGGTCAAGCGTAGACGTGGGAAATGAACCGAGCGTAGACGTGGGAAATGAACTTAGATGATGCCGCATCCCAACGGATATCTGGCGGGGCGATGTTGCTAAGAACTGGCAGCCATGGAACCGGGGTGGAACGGATAGTTCCAGAAATTATCCTCATGGAGGAATATAATTTGGAATCGACCAGGTGGACATGGGGGCTACGGAACCATACTGGGGCACAGTATTCTGCAGTGGAATAGAATAATGCCAGAGATGATGATCTCAGTGTGGAAGCACTCGCGCCCCATGAGGAACTGGCCAGTCTTGCAATGATGTTATTCCTCGCGCCCACCTTTGCTGCAGTTTCTATGAGATGTTTGTGAAATGACAGAGTGCGATCGAGAGTAACGCCAAGATATACTGGCTGGGCTTCATGTTGGATTCTCGTATCGCCAAGCTGCACATTAAGCTCATGCGAAGCCGAGGCATGGTGTAGATGGAAAACAGATGATACCGTTTTTGCAGTGCTAGGGATTAGTCGCCATTTTTTACAGTAATCAGATATCAGAGACATGTCTTTCGTGAGTGTTTCCTCAAGGATGTCGAACTTGGATGCCTGGGTTGCACAGCAGATGTCATCGGCATAGATGAACTTCCTTGAAGAAGTTTCTGGGAGGTCATTGATGTAAATATTAAATAGCGTAGGAGCCAGAACAGAGCCCTGGGGGAGGCCACTTGAGACAAGTCTCCATCTGCTAAACTTGTCACCCAGATGCACCCGGAATCTTCTGTTTTGGAGAAGAAACGATATAGTGTTGGCCACCCATGGAGGCAGGCATCTTGAGATCTTGACTAGGAGACCACGGTGCCAAACCCTGTCATAGGCTGCTGTGAGATCAACAAAGACAGCACCCGTCCCAGGCATTAGTAAGCTCTAAAAGACATGAGCCTATGATTCAGAAATGTGAAATTTGGTATGTATGGAACAGGTTTCCAAAAATTCTGACATCGTAAGGAAAGAGATGCTTGCTAACAGGCATGTACAAGACAGACTGAGAACACAACCAAATTTACCCTGAAGTTCATAAAATTTAAGCAGAGACACACATGACCTCGGCTGATTCCAGAACTGCCCAGGTAAGGCCTCAGCAAGGGGCTAATGTGAGCCTTGAACAAAAAATAGAGATCATATAAGTACAGAATTATAGGATAAATTTTATTATATCAATAAACAGAAAAATACAACAAATGACTATATACCAATATATGACACTATTGATGGGATAACGGGGCCTGTAAAGGGCCAGAGCAGTGTTGGTGACTGGCGCGTTGTGGGTGGCCCTGTCCCCAGAGCCCATCAGAAACTCAGTGTTAGGCTCCAGGGCAGTCTGGGTCAATAAAGGTGGCCGTGCCAGAGCCCTGTGCCAATGAATGAACATGGAGCACTGCCTGGTGCTTTCCATGTCACGGAAGGCAGTGTTGTCCTCACTCCTCTGCTCCACAGCCACTGACAGACTCTTGTTCTTGTCTCTGTCAATAGAGCTGCCCAGGGTCCAGGTAGAGTCACCCCCAGCACAGAGACCTATGAACATAGCAGTGGGTTTAGCAATGGACAAAGGAGGAGCCTCAGGGAGCAGAGCAGAGGCAGTGAGAGGATGAAGGGCTTGGAGAACCAAGGGGCCAAGGGTCCACTTGAAACCATTGTAGAGGGACAGAAGGGGAGAGCAAACCCAGTCTTAAGTCTAGGAGACATGATCCCGGCATATTAGCAGGAAAATGTTTAATGGGGAATTGAGGTATGTGACCTTATGTTTTACTGAACTTAATATTTGTAACTGGAATCCAGATAAATTCAATATGGAGTCTCAGCAGAGAGAATGCCTTGAGGAAGAATGCCATATCTCCTTACACTCACTCTACACCCAGAGAGTCCTCTGAGGCTGAGCACAGGCAGCAGCAGAGAAACAGAGTCCTGTGTCACCCTGTCAGGCCTGGTCCTTCTGTGCTGGGCATTATTTAGAGGAAGAGTTCATGTTCCCTCAGTGACCAAACAAGAGAGATGCTCTATCCATGGGGGCTGAGTGGGATGACTAAACAGGCTAGCTTATTAAAATGATCTGTCTTCAGAGTTTAGGCAAGATTTGTTTTATGAATACCTCAGGGTTGATGGAGTATGAATACAACCTTGAAAGTGTAAGTCAGTTCTTCTGGATTCGCATTATCATATTAAAAATATTTTAATCCATTCTATTCTGATCCAAAAAAAATGCCAGCTAGGCCTTTTCTTACAAGGCACAAAGATTGGTGGGAGAGTTTTAGCATTATATTGGGGAAGGGGGAGGGACTGGCTAGAACGACCATTTTAAAGACACCTGATAACACATAGACTTTCAGTATAGTTTCTTGCTCATCTGGGCCTGAAGACGACTTGGGAAATGAGTCTGCTCTGGGGGTGGAATTGAGAGTTTCACTGTAACAGGAACACCAAGGCTTCTCCAATACAAGCTCAGAATAGAGTCCAGTCCATCCCTTCAACTCTGAGCTACACTGCAGCTCCACCTCTACCAGAGTCAGTGGAGACGCGTATGGTTTCTGGGGGCTTCTAGGTCCCTGCTAATCCTGCCCTCCCTCCCATGGGATTGGTTTTCAGTTTCATGAGCTTGTTTCAGGAAGGAAGATCTGACCTGGCTCAAGGCATACACAGGCACCCAGGGGGTCCCCTTTCCCCTGCTGGTCTTCACATGCGAGGCTGGGGGACTCCTGTGCTTCCTGTGGAAGCTCCTCAGTGGCTGGCATTTGGCCCACTTCATGCTCCTGCAGATGTTTGCCATCTAGATGGAGAGAAACCTCAGTCTAGGTCCAGGCTGACCATGAAGAGACTCACCTCACTGTAAGTGTGACACACGGGCCTTCTCCTGGACCTTCTGTGCAAAGAAGGCCGTGTCTCTGTGTCTCTGTGTCTCTGAACCTGACAGGAGACCCTGCCCTCGCATGTGCCCAAGAAAAGAGTTGACAAAATAAAGAGGAAGATGCTCTTATACATTACTGTGCCTGGAATGCCATGAATTCCTCATGAAGAAGAGCGCTACAGAGCAAATCTGCCACAGAGAAAGAAGTAGAGAAGCAAGGACTGTCACTGGAGCCTGTTACAGAGCAGTGAGTTGGTTACTGTCTATTGAATGCACGGAGGCCTGTTGCCTGTGCTTTCCCTGTCAGAAGGTATTGAAGCGAAGCCGGAAACAATTTACTTTGAGTCTTTGCAGTTAATGTCTCACTCCAATCAGCCTCTTCTCAGATTACCCTGACACTCACCTGCAGGTGGCTCTGTGGTTTCTTCCAGACTGGAATTCGCATCCTGGAAGAGAAGGAAGGCAGGGTCACAACAAGCTTTTGGAGTGAACAGTGGAAGAACACATTTTCCAGCAGCTTTGTTTCCTCAGAGAGAGAGAGAGCCCTGTGTCCAGGATCAAAGCTACTTTACCCCTGGGGGTGACTGTGGTTTAGAGTCTACACTGTAGATTTAAGTGAATCCTTGGGTTTTCAGTGCATGTTCAGAAGTGTGTTGACAAGGATATATGGATTTCTTCTTGCTTGCACTCTAGTCTTAGGATATACACACAGGTAATTCCTAGTTTATTAATTTGTAATTAAAAATATCAACTATCTAATCAAATGGTTTGAAAGAAAAAAATGCACATTTCGCCTACTTAGGAGAAGCATTGCCTGGTGTATGAAGAAGCAGGAAAATGTCATCAGTGATGCTGAATGAAGGCCAACCCTGACATGATGCACAAGCTCAAATTATGTGAAAGAAGGAATAAAAAAAAAGGAAAGCAGGCTAGGAGGTGGTGCAGCTGGTTAGGCACACACTTTACCAAGTGCAAGAACCCAGGGCTGAACCCTCACTCCCTACCTGTAGTGGGGAGGATTCCTGAGAGGTGAAGCAGGTCTGCAGGTGTCTATCTCTCTTGAGGGGGGAGAGGTGGGTTATGGTGCAACAGGTTAAGCGTACATAGTACAAAGTGCAAGGATCTACAGAAGGATCCTGGTTCAAGCCTCTGCTCCTAATCTGCATGGGGGTCACTTCAGAAGTGGTGAAGCATATATGCAGTTTCTCTTTCTCTTTCAAGTATCTTCCCCTCCTCTCTCAATTTCTCTCTTTCCTATAAAAAAATAAAAATCAAATAAATAGCCATAGGAGCAGTTGATTTGTAGTGCAGCAAAAGCCCCAGAGAGAGAGGAGAAAAAGAAAGGAAAGGAGACTTCCGGATCAGAGCTATGAGCAGCAGCATATCACTTTCTCTCCTCTCCTCTCCTCTCCCAGATCAACTAGGAATACCAAAGGAGACCTCCCGGGACTGAACAAGACAGGACTAGAATGACCACAGGAACCCACTAAATCACCGGTGAGTACAAACACGTGTGGCTGGTGATAGAGAGGAGAGAGGAGTGAAAGGAGAGATGAAGTGACTGCTAACAGTCCAGCAGTTTATCAGTTGAGACACCACCTCCAGTCTGCTCCATGAACAAGGGGACAGCTGAAGGGAGGAGAGGACTCCCCAGAGACTCACCAAGTGCAACTCTGAGTCTCCATTGCTACTGCCCTCAGCATCTGGAGCAGCGACAGGGAGGGACACCAGGGGACAGAGATCTAACCAGGAAACTCAGAAGAAGACCTATACCTCCGTGGCATAGCTGAGGGGCTGTGAAAATCTCTTTGCATAACCACTGGATTACCTATGCCACACCCTGCTTTATCTCTTGGTCAGGAGTCAGTGATTAAGCTAAGAAGCCTACTGATATTTTAAAAGCCCTCAGGCTCCCATAGCCTACAGGGAAGGAAAAAAAGAGGCTTTTAAACCACTGAGCTCCAACTCAGGGATTGATTAAAAAACTATTGAAACAACTGGTAACTTCCACCACTGTGAACCCTTTAATTAACTTACTTAGACACAGGTCAATCCAGTCAATAGTGATCAGTAATTTGAAAAGTACTGATAAAGGGAACTCATAACATAATATATAAAATGGTTAAAACAACAAGAAGAAATACTGGAGAATCGAACCAGGACAGGAGTCCAGCTAAATGTCCTCCAGAGGATGAAGCACAAAATAATGAGTTCAACATCCAAACATTAGCTAAGGAAATAATAACAGGAGTGAGTAAAGAATTTGAAAAAATTGTAATCAGAAATACAGGAACAACAAATGGGACTATGGAAGAAAATACTAATTATCTCATGGTTATTAGAGAGCTGAAAGCTGAAATTGCTGAGCTAAGAACGCAACTAGCTGAACAAGCTAAAACAGTATCAGAACAGGGCAACAAAATAGATGAACTCCAGAAAACAGTAGAGGGCAGAGAGAATAGAATCTATGAGGCTGAAGACAGAATTAGCAAGATTGAGGATGAATTAGAGACAACTAACAAAGAAGTAAGAGATCTCAAAAAGAGATAAATAGATGCTGAAACAACAACAGAGTCCTATGGCATGACTTCAAAAGAAACAATATATGCATTATTGGCATACCAGAGGAAGAAAGAGCAGGAGAGGAAGAAAGCATTTTCCAGGCCATAATAGTTGAAAACTTCTCTAGTCTAGACAACATCAAAGACATAAAGATTCAAGAAGCCCAGAGGGTCCCAAACAGAATTAACCCAGACCTAAAGACACCAAGACATATCATACTTAGAATGGAAAGGAATAAGGATAAAGAAAGGATCCTGAAGGCTGCAAGGGAAATACAAAGAGTCACCTACAAAGGAAAACCCATAAGATTAGCAGCAGACTTCTCCACACAAACACTACAGGCCAGAAGAGAATGGCAAGATATCTATCGAGTGCTCAATGAGAAAGGCTTTCAACCAAGAATACTATATCCTGCTAAAATGTCATTCAGACTAGATGGAGGCATCAAAACCTTCTCAGACAAGCAATAGTTGAAGGAATCAACTATCAACAAGCCTGCCCTGAAAGAAGTTCTGAAAGGCCTCCTATAAACAATCAGACCACCACAAATAGGACATATATCAAAACACTCTAAAACTCTACAAGAGTGGCCTTAAAATAGCTTCAATATTTGATATCAATTAATGTCAATGGCCTGAATTCACCTATTAAAAGACACAGAGTAGGAAGATGGATCAGAAAACACAACCCAGCAATATGCTGTCTACAGGAAGCCCACCGAACTCAACAAGACAAACACAGACTTAAAGTGAAAGGATGGAAAACTATCATACAAGCCAATGGCCCAGAAAAAAAGTGCAGGAACAGCTATTCTCATATCTGACACGATAGACTTTAAAATAGATAAGATTAAAAAAGATAGGAATGGACACTACTTAATGCTGAGAGGATCAATCAAGAGGACTGAACAATTATTAACATCTATGCACCCAATGAGAAGCCATCTAAATACATCAAACTTTTACTGAAAGAGCTACAGCAATATATTAAAAGCAACAAAATCATAGTAGGGGACTTCAACACCCCATTCTCTCAACTTGACATATCATCCAGGCAGAAAATCAATAAAGACATAAGGGAGATAAATGAAGAGATAGATAAACTAGAACTATTGGACATTTGAAGAGTCATTCATCCCAAGAAACTGGAATACACATTTTACTCAAATCCACATGGGTCATTGCCAAGGATAGACCATACATTAGGCCACAAAGACAGCATCAGCCAATTCAAGAGCATTGAAATCATCCTAAGCATCTTCTCAGACCACAGTGGAATTAAACTAACACTTAACAAGAAACAAAAGATTAGTAACAGTGCCAAAATGTGGAAGCTCAACAGTACACTTCTTAACAACTTCTGGGTCAAAGAGGAAATCAAGGAAGAAATCAAAATGTTTCGAGAGTTCAATGAAAATGGAGACACAAGCTATCAAAATATTTGGGACACAGCTAAAGCAGTCCTAAGAGGGAAGTTCCTAGCTATACAAGCACACATTAGGAAACAAGAAAAAGCACAAATAAACAGCCTGATTGCACATCTTAAAGACCTATAAGAAGAAGAACAAAGGAACCCTAAAGCAACCAGAAGGACATAAATCACTAAAGTTAGGGCAGAAATAAATAACATTGAGAATAAGAAAACCATACAAAAGATCAACGAAAGTAAATGTTGGCTCTTCAAAAGAGTGAACAAAATCGACAAACCTTTAGCCAGACTCACAAAACAAAAAAGGGAGAAGACCCAAGTAAATTGGATAGTAAATGAAAGAGGAGATATCACAGCAGACACTGCAGAAATTCAACATGTCATGTGAGACTTCTATGAACAACTATATGCCACCAAGCTAGAGAACCTGGAAGAAATGGATGATTTCCTAGATACCTACCAACTTCCAAAACTAAGTAAAGAGGAAGTGGATAACACAAACAGGCCCATCACAGCTAATGAAATTGAAACAGTTATCAAAAATCTCCCCAAAAAAACAAGTCCTGGACCAGATGGCTTTACAAATGAATTCTACAAAACCTTCAAAGAAGAACTAATACCTCTACTTTTAAAAGTCTTCCAGAAGATTGAAGACACTGGAATACTCCCTGCCAGCTTCTATGAAGCCCATATCTCTCTGATACCAAAAGCGACAGGGACACAACCAAAAAAGAAAACTACAGACCAATATCTCTGATGAACATAGATGCGAAAATATTCACCAAAATTCTACCCAACCGGATACAACAGTATATCAAAAAGATTGTTCATCATGACCAAGTGGGGTTTATCCCAGGCATGCAAGGTTGGTTTAATATATGTAAATCAAACAATGTGATCCACCACATCAACAAAAGCAAGACCAAAAAAACACATGGTCATATCAATAGATGCAGAGAAAGCCTTTGAAAAAATACAACATCTCTTTATGATAAAAACACTACAAAAATGGGAATAGATGGAAAATTACGAAGATAGTGGAGTCTATATATAGCAAACCTACAGCCAACATCATACTCAATGGTGTAAAACTGGAATCATTTCCACTCAGATCAGGCACTAGACAGGGATGCCCACTATCACCATTACTAGTCAACATAGTGTTGTAGTTCTTGCCATAGCAATCAGGCAATCAGGCAGGAGCAAGGAATTAAAGGGATAAAGATTGGAAGAGAAGAAGTCAAACTCTACTTATTTGCAGATGACATAGTAGTTAACATGGAAAAACCTAAGGAATCCAGCAAGAAGCTTTTGGAAATCATCAGGCAATACAGTAAGGTGTCAGGCTACAAAATTAACATTCAAAAGTCAGTGGCATTCCTCTATGCAAACACTGAGTTAGAAGAAATTGAAATCCAGAAATCAATTCCTTTTCCTATAGCAACAAAAACAATAAAATATCTAGGAGTGAATCTACCCAAAGAAGTGAAAGACTTGTATACTGAAAATTATGAGTCACTACTCAAAGAAATTGAAAAAGACACAAAGAAGTGGAAAGGTATTCCATGTTCATGGGTTGGAAGAATTAACATCATCAAAATAAATATATTACCCAGAGCCATCTACAAATTTAATGCTATCCCTATCAAGATCCCAAGCACATTTTTAGGAGAATAGAAAAAAATGCTACAAATTTTTATCTGGAACCAGAAAAGACCTAGAATTGCCAAAACAATCTTGAGAAAAAAGAACAGAACCGGAGTGACCACACATTCAGATTTCAAACTGTATTACAGGGCCATTGTCATCCAAACTGCTTGGTACTGGAACATGAATAGACACACTGGACAGTGAAATAGAATTGAGAGCCCAGAAATGAGGCCCCACACCTATGGACATCTAATCTTTGACAAAGGTGCCCAGACTATTAAATGGGGAAAGCAGAGTCTCTTCAACAAATGGTGTTGGAAACAATGGGTTGAAACATGCAGAAGAGTGAAACTGAATCATTGTATTTCACCAAATACAAAAGTAAATTCAAAGTGGATCAAGGACTTGGAGGATAGACCACAAACTATCAGATACTTAGAGGAAAATATTGGCAGAACTCTTTTCCGCATAAATTTTAAAGACATTTTCAATGAAACGAATCCAATTACAAAGAAGACTAAGGCAAGTATAAACCTATGGGACTACATCAAATTAAAAAGCTTCTTCACAGCAAAAGAAACCACTACCCAAACCAAGAGATGTCTCACAGAATGGGAGAAGATCTTTACATGCCATACATCAGATAAGAGTTTAATAACCAGCATATATAAAGAGCTTGCCAGACTCAACAACAAGTCAACAAATAACCCTATCCAAAAATGGGGGAGGACTTGGACAGAATATTCTCCACAGAAGAGATCCAAAAGGCCGAGAAACACATGGAAAAATGCTCCAAGTCTCTGATTGTCAGAGAAATGCAAATCAAGACAACAATGAGGTATCACTTCACTCCTGTGAGAATGTCATACATCAGAAAAGGTAACAGTAGCAAATGCTGGAGAGGGTGTGGGGTCAAAGGAACCCTCTTACACTGCTGGTGGGAATGTCAATTGGTCCAACCTCTATGGAGAACAGTCTGGAGAACTCTCCGAAGTCTAGAAATGGACCTACCCTGCAATTCCTCTCCTGGGGATATATCCTAAGGAACCCAACACATCCATCAAAAAAGATCTGTGTACACATATGTTCTTGGCAGCACAATTTGTAATAGCCAAAACCTGGAAGCAACCCAGGTGTCCAACAACAGATGAGTGGCTGAGCAAGTTGTGCGATACTATATATACACAATGGAATACTACTCAGCTGTAAAAAATGGTGACTTCACAGTTTTCAGCCGATCTTGGATGGACCTTGAAAAATTCATGTTATGGGAAATAAGTCAGAAGCAGAAGGATGAATATGGGATGATCTCACTCTCAGGCAGAAGTTGAAAAACAAGATCAGAAATGAAAACACAAGTAGAACCCAAAATGTAATTGGCATATCGCACCAAAGTAAAATACTCTGGGGTGGGTGGGTGGGGAGAATACAGGTCCATGAAGTATCATAAATGACATAGTGGGCGTTGTATTGTTAAATGGGAAACTGGGGAATGTTATGCATGTACAAACTATTGTATTTACTGTGGAATGTAAAACATTCCCCAATAAAGAAATAAATTACTAAAAAAAAAAAAAAAAGAAAGGAAAGGAAAGGAAAAGAAAATTGAGGTCAGTATTTTCTCTTGACTTGAAAGGGCCATCCCTGAATTGGGTTTGATGTACTGCACTGAAGTAAAGGACTAGGGCGAGTGGTCTTTCAGGTCCTGGTGCATGATGGGGGAGGAGGAGCTGGGCTGGGGGTGAGAGTGTTTTGCATAAAACTGAGAATATACACATATGTGCCAACAACTGTTTACTGTTTACTGTAAACCAGTAATACCCCCTTGAATAAAAAGTAAACAAAAATCCTTTCCAGGGATAAATTATCTACAGAAAAGAATGCAAACCACTTTGTATATGCAAGAGTTAATTGGAAAAAGAAATCCATGCTAATAGAAAAGCTGCCTCGTGAAAATTATTTGGTGCAAGAGACATCAAGGATGGATATTAGGGGAAATCTGAAAAAAAGGTAACTTTTCAGATGCAGTGTTCTTTCCAAGTTTGTCATGTGACCACCAAGGATTGTTGCATATAGTCACAGCTTCCTTTTCTGTGTATACACAGACCTGTGTGTCTGTAGAAAAATACACTTTTCTGTCTGGTACATTCTGGGTTCTCCCCTCATATCTAGACCTCTTTCTGTCCAAGGCAGGAGCTTGGATTGTAAGTTCTAGTCTTAGAAATACTTACAGTGATGTCTTCCACCTGCTTTCGGGAGGTGTTCTGGATGCCCAGAATCTCATTCTGAATGTTGCTAATCAAGTCCACAGTGACCCAAAACAGAAGAAATCTGTTAGATTATTTTCAAGGCAACTTACATTTTGACTAGTCACTTCAGTCTTTTTCACTACATTTTCAAGACATTAACATACTCAGCAAGATCTAATGAAGATATATGCAAATGTATTTCTGGAAAATGAGAGCAATCCTAGAAAACATACCTATGTTGTCAGCTCTCTGAAATCAGGCCTACAGATCCTGACTTCACAGCTTTCCTGCCTGGAGTCCAGGCCAGAACCTCCCTGGGCTGTAGGGCTGGCAGGTGCATTTGCTTTGAGAACCACCCCACAGAGAAACCTGCCCTTAAATCAGGGCAGGTAAATACATGGTCCAGGGTGATGTTAGCTCCCATCACAGCATGGAGAGAAGGGGGAGGAGAGGGAGGGGCTCTGACTGCCAGGACTCTGCATTCTGAGAACTTGAAGATTTGAAATACCATGGCCTGGGAGGTGTCACAAAGGAAAAAGGATGCAAGCATGAGATCCTAGTTCAATCCCTGGAAGCACGTGTACCAGAGTGATGTCTGTTTCTCTCTCTTCCCCTGTCTTTCTAATTAATAAAATAAAGTCTTTTAAAAAAAGATTTGTAATACCTGAACTAAGGGGATGCCTATGAAGCTCATTGTACCATTGCTCCATTTTCGTAACTGAACTGAAATCCAAGAGAAGGGGAGAAAAGAAGATAAAATGCACAAAATTCACACAAACATATTGTGAGTACTTCCCCCCACCAATAAAAAGTTAACAAAAAGTAAAATAAAGGTATCCCTTCCAGGGGTAAATTATCTACAGGAAACAAAAAAAAAATCTTCAACATGTAAACATCAACATCAGGTTGTTATTGGTGGGACTGTGTGAGTCAGGAGGCCTGTCCTGCTCACTGGGTGGTGAGAGGCCCAGCTCTCTGACAGATAGTTTGCTGAGTTGGCAAAGAAATCTTCTAGATGGAGAGGAAATTGGGTTGGGGGTCAGGTGGTGGTGCCAGTGGTTAACTGCACATGTTACCATGCACAAGGACCCAGGTTCAAGCCCCTGGTCCCCACCTGCAGATGGCTTAGAAGCTTCATGTGTTTGCTTGAATCAGAGCCATTGGGGGGCAGTTGAGAGCACACAGCTGTCCTTGTGGGGGTCAGAGCATGTGTGGCTAATAGACCCCCAGATGGAGAGCTGTGCTCCCCCCGAGATTCATGAGGAGACAGGGTCAGGCTGCAGTCTTACTGAAAACAGACCACGAAGATGCGGTCTCTCCAGCCCAAGACCAGCGATGTTCGGGCTTTCTTTCCTTTCCTCTTGTTGAATGTCACCGACATGTCCCGCAGAGTCAAAGTGTACTTGATTCTGCACTCTTCAACCAGGAGAGGGAACAGAGCACAGAGCAGTTAGCTGGCATCTCCAGCATTCTGGGAGCAGCTGGGTTTCTCCTGGGGAGATGGTGGGTGTGTTTCTGTGGCTCCTTCCCCTCTGAGCTGAGCCTTGAGAGCACAGCAGAGGGAGGGCTGGGGCCTGAGTGCTGTGTGCTGACTGGAGCCTGGCCCAGGATGTCCCTGAACACTCCTTACCAGTGGGAGGAAAGCAGCCATTTTCCTGAACATTGCAGAACAATTAGATACCCCCCCATATTTATGAGCTCCCTAAGAGAACCTTTCACTCAGCATCTTTCCTGTTGCTTATTTGTTTGCCATAATGATCCATGATCATATTTCCCTTATTAATTGTATGGAAATTGCAATGAGCTTATTAGTTAATTATTGTCATCCTGAAAGTACTTGAGGATACTAATGAAATAAATCATGCATTACAATGTTAGTTAAACATATTTTCCATGATTCCCAAACAAGTTGAATTTTCAATATCTATTTTTTTAGTTGCCATTGGGGTTATTCTGTGGCTTAGTGGCTACATGATGAATCCACTGTTCTTGTGGGTCATTTTCCTGTTTTTTGTTTTGTTTTGTTTTTTTTAATAGGACTGCGAGAAATAGGATGGTAAGGTGACTGAGTGGAAGAGAGGAATGAAACCTCCAGCCTTGCTAACTGCTCATGAATCTTTCCCTCTGCAGATAGGGAGTGGGGATTGAACCTGTGTCTTAGGCCATGGATGCTCAACCAGGTGTGCCACCACCACGCAGCCACCCAGTCTCAGTTTCTAAGAGTTTTTCATGCCTTTAAAGCTTAAGTTATTTAAAATTTGCTTTCATAAATTTGTATTCATAATTTTACATATAAATATCTGTCAACATGTTATGTTATGTTTTTATGTTCTGGCAAAACATAAAAAGCTGCTTAAGTACTGTGCCCACCTAAAACCAGGCAGAGGCTCATGTACCATGAGAAGGACCATGGACAGGAGCAAAGGGAACTGCACGGTGGGAGCTGTCACTGGGTGTCTCTCCTCACTGTTCCCTTCCCCATCTCCTTCTTTGTCTCTCAGGTACTTTAAAAGAAATTTGAGGGTGGTGTATAGACACTATAATGGTTATGAAAAGATACTCTCATGCCTGAGGCTCCAAAGTCCTAGGTTCAATCCCCTGCACCCCAAATGCCAGAGCTGAGCAGTGCTCTGGTTAAAAAAAGAATTGAGGAGGACTTTGCTCAACAGTGTAGTCCACTCACTGAATTCATTGCCTCGTGTCACACAGGATAAATTCAGTTAATAAACCACTCATTCCCTCAGTCCATGGTCCCTGTCACCATGTGCAGTCTGTGATTGCAGACATTTTGCAGAAATTTCGTGTGAGTGTCTGTGAGTCATGGGAAGCAGGGATGGGCTATGGCTTGTCCTGTCTCCCTGGGGCCAAACTGGAAGGGCAGACATGTGAAGGAAGAGCAGGCTGTGGGAGGGTCCTCCAGTCTGGGGGCCCCCTGGCCTCTGACTCTGCATCTCTCCTTCAGCCTCTCCACCCTGGCTGCCTTTCCCCAGAACTCGGAGCCCTGCCCAGTCTCCTTGCTTCCCCTCTGCTGCCAGCCCAGTGCTGGACAGAAACCTTGCAGAAAAGCCACCTCTTCTATCCTCAGGGCAGCAGAGAAGAGGCAGCTGTGGAGTCAGGAGCAGGGGGAGCAGGTACGCACTTTGTGTTGGAGATGAGCAGCACATTGGAATATAAGATCAGTTGCCTTTTCTGCCACCTCCGACTCTTCTGGAATTTGCCAAGGCCTGTGAACTGGATGTGGCCACGAGGCACCTCTGGTATGTTCTTCTCTTCCAGGCCGCTCTCCTCCACAGCAGAACTGCAACACAGCAGACCCACAGGGCAGCCTGTCACTGGGGAGGTTGGACACAAGGACTCCTGATGATGCCAGCACTCACAAGCATTGCAGAGGAGTCTCAGTTCCCCAGAAGGACTCAGCATCCAGATTCAGGAGTCCTGAGCTACACAGAGCTCCTGTGAGAGTTGAGGTCACTCAGGGCCAGTGGAGATGGAGGGCAGCTTGATGGACAGGACACAGGGGCTGTCACTTTAGTGTCAGGGGACAAGGAATCAGCAGAGTCTGGGGACTCTAAGAGGGAGTGAGGGTGACCGAGGGTATTGGGGTCCTTGTGCTTGGTGCTGGGAGTGGAGCTGAGTGGGGAGGAGAGTGTTCTGCAGACACCTCTCACTGAGTGATGAGAAATCTTACCATGTCAACAAACTGCACTGTAGTGAATTAGTCCCTCCACTAAATGATAAAAGGGGTGAGGGAACAGTTAGAGGACAAAGGAGAGATGACAAATGTTTCAAACAACCAACTCAGGTCCACAGTACAGTGTCTAGATGAACTGAAAATCATGTAGCCCCAAGTGTCACCCCCAGTTTTGCATATGCCAATGACTCCATATGCCAATGACTCTCTGGCTGTCTCCTTCCCCTCCCTCTTCTCCTTCCTCTTCCTCTTCCTTTCCCCATCTCCTTAACCTCTTCACTTTCTCTTACTTCTGCTTCTGACTCTCACTCTCAATAATAATAATAATAATAATAAAATGTAAACAGATATATGACCTTATAGAAGTCAAATTACAGATTACATGACATCCAAGAGTATGAAGGTGTCATTCCACTGTGGTCTCAGGTTAACATACACCCTTAGATAAGAGGATTCTAGAAAACTGACTCTAATCTTAACTCAGTCATCACTTTGGGGTTGAGCGGGGCAGGAATCCCAAGATCAGCAGATAATAAATCCAACATCCAAATGTTTCTCAATTTAAGGAAGTACTAAGCTATTCTTGGCTGTGCCCTGAGTAAGCCCACAGGACTCTGATCCTAGCAGGTCAAGTCTGCTCTCTGGCATCAGCAGGAGGGAATCTCATGAGCACAGGTAACTGTTCATGAGACCAGGGGTGAAGCTGAGGATTCTGTCAGTGGGCATCACACAGAGCACGTCCTGGGACTGCCCTCCTCCTGCTCTGCCGGTCACACAGGGCATGTGAACAGACTCTACCTGAAGCAGGACAGACAGTCCAGACACTCTGAAAGCCGCAAAGACTTTCTGGTAGATGCAGACATCCTCTATTCTTCACTCTTTGACGCTAAAGAGAGAGCTGGACACAGCACTACTTGCACTCTCAGCTCAGTCTCCAAGACTGAAGATTCCGCTGTAGCCAGGGCCACTGGGCTGTGATGTCATTAGTCAAAGGTCAGATAATTACTGCACAGCTGAAAGCATGATTCCCTGAAGCAATTTGTATCTTCAGCATTGAGTTTTTCATTAGTCCTTTGGAATTTTGTTCTGATAACTATAGATCCCCGTGCATTGATTAGAAACAATAGAGATGCCACAAGCCTTGCCCCCATTTCACACAGTGGTGATATCATTATATAATCCTAAACAGAGTAAATATCATGGCAGGATATTCACATGGATGCTGTCAGAGACACACTATTTCCAGGAGCATCAGTGTGTGTGTGTGTGTGTGTGTGTGTGTGTGTGTGTGTGTGTGTGTGTGTGAAGGGAATGTCACTTGGAAAATCAAATGTCAAATGAGTTGTGGACATTCTTTGATGACCTTCAACTGTAGTGTAAAAAGTATACATCCAAGTAACCATTAGAGGACTGGATGTAGCCTAGAATAGACCTCTTAGGTTTTTTAAAAATTTATCTATTTTCCCTTTTGTTGCCCTTGGTTTTTTGTTGTTGTTGATGTAGTAATTGTTGATATTGATGTACTTGTTGTTAGATAGGACAGAAAGAAATGGAGAGGAGGGGAAGACAGACACGAGGGGAGAAAGATAGACACCTGTAAACCTGCTTTGCCACCTGGCCTGTGAAGTGACCCCCCTGCAGGTGGGGAGCTGGGGCCTCGAGCCTGGATCCTTATGCTTCGGAACATGAGTGCTTAACCCGCTGCGCTACTGCCTGACTACCAGTTTTGTTTTTTAAAGAATTTCTTTATTCATGAGAATGATAGGAGGAAAGAGAAAAAGAACCAGCCATCACAGTCACAGGTACATGGGTTGCCTGGATTAAACTCGGGGCCTCATGGTTGAGAATCCAGTGCATTAACCACTGTGCCACTTCCTGGACCACAATCTCTTTGCTTTTTCTTTATGCTTTTTTCCCTTTTTATTATGTCTTTTATTTTCTTTTTTAGTAATTATTCTTATTTATAATTCACTGGATAGAGACAGAGACATGAGAGGGAAGGAGGAGATGGAGAAAGACAGAGAGACACCTGCATCACTGTTTCACTGCTCATAAAATTCTTCCCCTTCCAGCAGGGTGGGCGGGAGACCATTGGCTTGGACCCAGCAGCTTATAGCTAGTGCTCTCAACCAAGTAGCCTCCTCCACTACTTCTTGTCTTAAACAGCTCTGGTAAGATGCACTCCATCTGATCACAGACAAGAAACATACAGATTAACATCAATGAGAGAATCACTAGTCAGATCAATCAGGGTGCTGAGCCCCAGACAGGTGTGTTTGTGTCTGTGTCTGCTTGTATGGGAGAGAGGTGGGGAGAAGCCTGTTCTCACTGTCCTGCTGCATCGTCTGAGTGCTGGACCAGGCTGAGGGGTTCTCAGACTTCTATTTCTTTCTTAGCTTTCCTTAGTATCTTATAAACTCAAAGAAAATACGACATTCTTACTAATGATGCGATGTTTGAACAATGCTTTTGCTTACTCCATCCAGGAAAAACGAGACAGATGTTTGTCTTATGCCATAAAGAATGATTAGAATATTAAGGAGGAAATGGATCACATATCCTAGATTTCCTCATGCTGCTGTCACACAGGTCAGGCATAGTCAGGTGGCCGTGATTTCATTCAGTTCCCTGGGCTGTCAGAGACTCAATGGAACTTCACCTCCAAAAGGTTCAAGCAGATTTGCTTTAGCTGCAGTTTTGGGATTCAGCCACCTGAGGGCACTCATCCCCTACACATGGCAGCAAAGTGAACAAAGGTCACTCAGTTTTCTTCAAGTACTTAGAAACTGGATTCTTCTAATAGACCAGTCACATATTTTAATTGTGAATGATCAAACTTATGACAGTGCATAATTCTGAATAAGAATCAGAAATTGAAAGTACATGTAGATTGATATTAAGAGTCAGCTAGAGGCATTCAGCAATTTTCTTTTTTTTTATTTAAGAAAGGATAAATTAACAAAATCATAGGGTAGGAGGGGTAGAACTCCACAGAATGAACAAAAATCACTCAGTTTTCTTCAAGTACTTAGAAACTGGATTCTTCTAATAGACCAGTCACATATTTTAATTGTGAATGATCAAACATATGACAGTGCATAATGTTGAATAAGAATCAGAAATTGAAAGTACATGTAGATTGATATTAACAGTCAGCTAGAGGCATTCAGCAATTTTCTTTTTTTTATTTAAGAAAAGATAAATTAACAAAACCATAGGGTAGGAGGGGTACAACTCCACAAAATGAACAAAAATCACTCAGTTTTCTTCAAGTACTTAGAAACTGGATTCTTCTAATAGACCAGTCACATATTTTAATTGTGAATGATCAAACTTACGACAGTGCATAATGTTGAATAAGAATCAGAAATTGAAAGTACATGTAAATTGATATTAACAGTCAGCTAGAGGCATTTAGCAATATTCTATTTCATTTTATTTTATTTGTTATTGGATAGAGACAGAGAGGAATTGAGAGAAGAGGAGGAGATAGAGAGCGAGAGAGACAGAGAGACACCTGCAGCTCTACTTCACCACTTGTGAAGCTTTCCCCCTGTAGGTGAGGACCGGGGGCTTGTACCCCAGTCCTTGCACACTGTAGTGTGTGTGTGCTTAACCAGGTGCACCACCACCCGGCCCCCCAGCAACATTTTGTAAGATGATTCTTTCCATGGTTTATGTTTTAGAAGAATTTAGAAACTATTCCATACTTTAGCAATGTATTTGAATCTAAATTTACACATCCTTTTTATGTCTCCAAAATTAACTAGCACAATAGTTTGACTTTCCTGAGGACATTTGGGATCAATTCTCTTCTTTGTGTCCAGGGTTATAACTGCTGGGGCTCAGTATAGGCAATAGGACTTCACTGCAGCCATCAGCTCTCCCCCCCTTTTTTTGGATAGGACAGAAAGAAATTAAGAAGGGAGGGGATATAGAGAATGAGAGAAAGACAGACACCTGCCGACCTGCTTTGCCACTTGTGAAGTGTCCTGTTGTAGGTGAGTAGTGGTGGTTCAGACCTCAGTCCTTGTGTTGAGTTCTTGCACATAGTACTACATGCACTTAACTGGGTGTACCACTCCCCACCCCAAAATGAATCTATTAGATGGACAGCTTTTTATCCAATGTCCTAGGGAAACATTAATAAGTGATCTTTTACTTATTTATTTGTGATTAACAAAATCATTTGAATAATAACTGTGGCTCATACATTTTGGACAAAGAATAAAACAGACATTTCTTCATAAAATAGTTCTGTCTGCAAAGGAAATTCTTCAGATGAGAGAGAGGGAAAGGATCCAGCAGAAGGCAGCATTGTTTGGCCTTCAGTTTCAAGATTGAGCCCCAGGGGGTGGTCAGCTCCTAACAGCCAACTACAGAGAAACTCCACAGGGCCACTGGGTGGTGGCTCACCCTGAGGAGAGCACATGTTTTCCTGCCCAAGGACTGGGGTACAAGCCCCTCAATTTCTCTCTGTTCTATCAACTGCAATAAATAAAGTTAAAATAAAAAATTTTAAGGAGAGATAAATACAGGGCATCTACTCAACATATGCTGCGCTAGGGTCCAGACCTGGGACCTCAGGATTGAATTTTATGTCTATGTGCTAAGTCATCTGCCCAAGCACAGCAAAAATCTGTGCATCTCTCTCCTCCTCCTCCTCCTCCTCCTCCTCCTCCTTCTTCTCCTGTTCTTTGTCTTCTCCTTCGTCTTTCTTCTTCTCTCTCTCTCTCATTCTCTCTCTCTCTTCTTCAGGGATTTAATAGAGCTTTACAAAATCACAAGGTTTCAGGGTGTAATTTCAGCTCATACATGGTAACTGTATATCACCACAACTGCCATCAAAGTTCTGTGACAACCCCCAAAAAAGCACTTTTGTCATAAAGCCCAAGAGAGCATTTAGTTACTATAGTTTGTTTGTTCCTTTGCCTCCAGGGTTATCTCTGGGACTCATGCCAGCACTATGTATCCTCTGCTCCTGGCAGACATTTTTTCATTTTTTTGGATACGACAGAGAGGGAGAAAGACAGACATCTGCTGACCTGCTTCACCACTGTGAAGTGGTCCTCCTGCAGGTGGGGAGCCAGGGGTTACTATAGGCTTTAAAAGTTAATTCAGTCAAACATATCCCAGATATGAGTGAAATAATCTGGTAGTTGTCTTTCAGCTCTTTACTTAAGTGACTCAGCATAATTACCTCCAGAGCCGACCATCTTGTTCCCAGTGATACACTGTCATCTTTGTTGATAGCAGAGCAGTGTTCCATTGACTATATGCCCCCATAACCTCTATATGAGCTGGAGGCTCACTGTGGTCTGAATCTGCATTTGCAAATGTCCCTGTAATGGGCTGGGGAGTCAGCAGAATTGTTCTGCCAATGACTCAGAAGCCTGAGGCTCTGAGCTTCCTGGTCCTGTTTCAGCCCCAGAATCATCCAGAGCAGAGCATCCAGTGAGCAGCTGAGAAAAAAATCTAAGGCCCCTGTAACCTCTGAGGTCATGACCTCTGGTGTCTTCTGTCCCTTGACTTGGGCCAGTGCTGGTTCTCTCAGTCCCTCTCTCTCCTCCTCTCACTCTTCTTCTGTCTGTCTCTATAATAAATAATAATAATGATAAGATAATGAAAGGGAATCTGGCCACTGAGTGGAATAAATTCATCACGCTGGCACAGATCCAGACCCATAGAGAGAACCCCTGTGGTTAAAAATAAATAAATAAATAAATATTAAAAATGTTTTTAAATTTTATAAAATCAAACTTCACATGACAATTAAATAAAATGTTTTATATTGATGTGCTACCAATACAATGAAATAGTAGGATGAAGTCTGTGTAGGAAATTATTTCTTCCACCAACTAGGTTGTTGGGCCTATGGATCAAAGACCTTAAGGCTGTTTAATTTTTTTTTTCTCCTGTACTTTTTAGCATCACTGGGGCTTGACTGTCTATGCCAGTTTCTTCTACACAGAGACACAGAGAGGGGAAAACTCTCAGCACTGTCGTCTTCTACAGTGTGGTGAGGCCCAGGCCTGAGCCAAGGTGGTGTACAGGGCAAAGCGGGCAACTGTCTGGCTCGGCCATCTTGCTGGTCCTGAAGGGTCTTTCCTAACTCTGTTCTAGCTTTTACCTCATTTTATAACATTTCAACATACTCACTGTTTAGTATAAGACAGTTTCCAGATTTAAAAATTTTTTATTAATTAATGAGAAAGATAGGAGGAGAAAGAGAAAGAACCAGATATCACTCTGGTACATGTGCTGCCAGGGACTGAACTCAGGACCTCATGCCTCACAGTCAAGTGCTTTATCCACTGCACCATCTCCAGGACCACCAGATTTTTAGCTTCTGAGATCAGACAAGATCGGCCGTGTTCTGGGTTTGATGGCCGTAGACACCACCAGAATTTTAAAATGTATTCATTCACTTAAATTTCACCACTGAGTAAATCCTCCTACTTTATATCCACTCATTCAAAAATATACATTAAACATGTTTTCTGATGCAGAACAGTATATGGCAAGACCAGGACAAATGAAACAAAGTCATGACACTTTTGAAATGAGAAATTATTACTACTATTGTTATCTTTATTTATTGGATAGAGACAGCCAGAAATCTTGAAGGTAGGGGGTAATAGAGAGTTAGAGAGATGGAGAGACACCTTCAGCCCTGCTTCACCACTTGTAAAACCTTCCTCCTGCAGGTGAGGACCGGAGGCTCAAACCCTGGTCCATCAGTGCCATCACAGCCACCCATCCTGGGGTCCAGCCTCTCCCTGCGCCAAGTCCCTCATGACAGCAGGGCTGCACTGCAGGTCTGTGGACTGAACAAGGGAGAGGATGCTGAGGAACTCTGTTAATAATCAAGACGACTGAAGCCCAGGTGGGTGGAGGAGGAAAGGAGCCTTTTATTCCTGCTTGGACCAGGAGCTCAGATCTTTCTGATAAGGCTGGCAGAGGACAGAGGGGTGGCGCAGGATTATATGGGGTGCAGGCTGGAGAGCAAAAACCGTCATCCCAGAAGCAGAGGCTGCAGGTTAAGGGGTGGGACTTGGACCCCATGCTCAGGGTCTGGTTGCCTTAGTTACTGTTATCTTTCCTGCAGAGCAGTGTCTGGGAAAGTTGAGCCTCCACATAAGAGACCCCACTGGGGGGGGACCTCTAGGAAGCAGGAGCTAGTGGGGTTACAGAAGTGCCATCTCAGTAAAGATTCAGCCGGCCTTCACCACCTCCACCTGTCCTCCCTTGCTCACCCCTTGAAGGCCAGCCTGCATTACACACCTGCACTGCCTCAGACCTACACTTCCTGACCCTTTAGTACAGTTTCACTTTTTAATTTATTTTAATTTCCTTATTGGGGATTAATGTTTTACATTTGACAGTAAATACAATAATTTGTACATGCATAACATTTCTCAGTTTTCCACATATCAATACAACTCCACTAGGTCCTCTGTCATCCTTTGTGGACCTGTATTGAGGGTGATAATTTTTTTTTAATTTCTTCATTGGGGAATTAATGTTTTACATTGGATGGTAAATACAATAGTTCATACATGCATAACATTTCCCAGTTTTCCATATAACAATACTTCCCCCACTAGGTCCTCTGTCATCCTTCTTGGATCTGTATTCTCCCCACCCACCCAGCCCAGAGTCCTTTACTTTGGTGTAATATGCGAATTCCAGTTCAGGTTCTACTTGTGTTTTCTTTTCTCATCTTGTTTTTCAACTTCTGTCTGAGAGTGAGATCATCCCATATTTATCCTTCTGTTTCTGACTTATTTCATTTACCATGAATTTTTCAAGATCCATCAAGATCGGCTGAAAACGGTAAAGTCACCATTTTTTATAGCTGAGTAATATTCCATTGTGTATATATACCACAACTTGCTCAGCCACTCATCTGTTGTTGGACACCTGGGTTGCTTCCAGATTTTGGCTGTTACAAATTGTGCTGCCAAGAACATGTGTACACAGATCTTTTTGGATGGGTGTGTTGGGTTCCTTAGGATATATCCCTAGGAGAGGAATTACAGGGTCCTAGGGTAGGTCCATTTCTAGCCTTCTGAGAGTTCTCCAGACTGCTCTCCACAGAGGTTGGGCCAATTTACATTCCCACCACAGTTTCACTTTTTTTTTTTTGCCTCCAGGGTTATCACTGGGGCTCAGTTCCACTGTTGTTGTTATTGATGTCTTTGTTGGATAGGACAGAGGGAAATGGAGAGAGGAGAGGAAGACAGAAGGGGAGAGAAAGACACATGCAGACCTGCTTCACTACCTGTGAAGCGACTCGCCTGCAGGTGGGGAGCCTGGGGCTCAAACCCAGATCCTTGAGCTTTGTGCCATGTGCGCTTATCCCGCTGCGCTACCACCCAGCCCCTATATTTTCAGTCTTTCTGTCCTGTGTCGCTGCCCACTTACAAGTGCGCCACAGGCAGATTATAAACACAAACTAGAAGCAGTGCAGGGGCTAAAATCTGGACATTCTCCATCGGTGAGTGCGAGGCCGACCTCAGCCCCTGCTGCCAACTTCTGAGATCCTGATGGCTCCCAGCAGGTGCTGGACACCTGCATCTGGCTGAGGACAGACCCCAGGCATTCGCACATGCCCGGCCTGCAGCTGCTGCTCCGGCTTCTTCCCGGGAGACTCAGCCCCCAGCACGCGCCCACGGAGGACTCTGCCCCCCCCCCCCCCCCGCATGGTTCAAACCTGTCCTTCATCTGCAGCTCTCCCGAGATTCCCTGTTACCCCGAGGGCCTGCACTTCCGCACTGACAGGAGGTGCAAGGACCGCAGTTCGGGGACCCACCAGCCCGAGTCCACCAGGAGGTGGTGGGCACAGCGAGGGCCCCATTCCCACCAGAGGATGAGGGAGGTGTGCTACGGGTTGGGGTCTGTGACATCAGCATGTGCCTCCTGGCTTCCGGCAGGTTAGAGGCTCCTGGGCTTCCTGAGGGCTGAGACCGCAGGGCACCTGTCAGGGAAGCAGGTTGTGCGCGGTGGCCCTGTGCCTGTGACCTTCAGGAAATGCCGCGGGTGGGCCCCACTTGGGAGCACCTGGCTGAGCACACAGGGAACCACAAGCAAGGACCCCTCCTGTGGGGAGGGGTTCAGTCTCAGTAAATACATAAATACACACGTGCCTTCAGAGAGCACCCTGGAGACTCTGAACTAAAATGTCAATGTCGTTACTATGCGGGAGGAAGTGTGCAGGGGCCTGGGTTCGAGCCTCTGCTCCCTACCAGCAGGGAGAAAGTTTCGTGAGTAATGAAGCAATGTTGCAGGTGTCTGTCTCTCTCTACCTCACCTTCCCCTCTCTTTTTTTTTCTCCAGTTTCAGCCACTTTATCCCAAATTATACAAGGTCATCCCTTTTGACTGTTGCATTATACTCTCTTTTTTATCTAGGCATCTGTAAAAGGCATTTTGGTTGTTTCCAGGTCTTTGCAATTGTGATTAAAACCACTATGAACACGGGGGCTCACATATCCCTGAGTCAGTGCTTTTATATCTTTTGAGTATATGCCTAGGAGTGGAATTGCTGGGTCATGTGGCATTTCCATTTTTATTTGTTTAAGGAATCTCCATCCTGTTCTCCAGACTGGGTTTACCCCTTTGCATCCCACCGGCAGTGCAGTAAACTTCCCCTCTCCACATCCTCTCCAACAGTTAGTTATCTTCTCTTGTTTGACTGATGGAGTCCGTTCTCACAGGTATGTGGTGGAATCTCAAAATGGTTTTGATTTGCATGTCTCTGATGATGAGTGAACTGGAGCATTTCCCCTTGTGTCTGTGGTCCATGTGTATCTCTTCTTTAGAGAGTCACCTACTCGTGTATCCTGACCACTTTTTTACTGTGTTCATTTTGTTGAGGTTTCATCCTACCTTTTTCAATTTTTCTCTGTATAGATCCAAACTAAAATTAAAATGACCACTAGTAGGGCAACAACGGGAAAATAAATAAATATTTGATTGCTTTTTTTTTAAGACCACTAGCAGCCATTGATTCATCATTCATGCTGACAGCAAGTCCTGGTGGTAATCCTGGTGACAATAAAGAAATAAATCCCTTTAGAGAAAATCCTGGAGACTTTGCACTAAAATGTCATTATTCCTACTATGCAGGAAAATCTCACTTAATAAAATGCAGGGCGCTGGGTGGAGCTGGGCCCTTCTCCCTGTGGGGGTGATGGTGGACTGCAGCTCCTGCCCCTGACCTGCCCCTTGGGCCCAGAGCAGAGTACCCACTGCCCTTCGTGGGGGTCACACACCCAGCTCTTGCTCATCCTCACCTGGTGACAACCTTTCTCTCCATCCACAGCCCACAGTGACCACATGGGCAGGGCCCAGGACAGAAGTATATCCATAGTCAGGCCAGCGCAGTGCTGGGAGATGTGAGCCCAGAGAAGAGGCTTCAGACAGGCAGACAGGCTTCTCCTGCCCGGGAGAGCCCACCGCTTGAAATGCTGTCTCCTAAGTATCCTGCCTGTGACAGACCAGCAAGGTCAGTGAACCTGCTGGAAACCTCCGGGGACTGGTGTTTTCCCAGATGAGACCCCAGGAAGGCAGGGCCTTAGTCTGCTGGGGGAGGAAGCCGCTCGGCCACGTGGCAGATGGGCACTGAGGTGTTGTGGAAAGCAGAAAGCTTAGTCCTTGAGGACAAAAGCTGCTGGCAGCGGGTTCCTTTTTGGCGGCAGGAGCACTGAGCTGGATGGTTGAGGACTGAGGTGGATTTGGGCAGTTGGGCGAGAACTGTCTTTGAGAGTTGCAGGCAGCAGATGCAGAGGCAGCACAACGTGAAACTGGAGGGTGTGAGAAGAAACAACTGACATCCCCAGGGCAGTGTGAAGGGGTCTAGCTGAAAGGGGGTTTGGGTGGGGTTGTCCTTGTGCCTGGGCAGTGGCTTAGCAGGAGGAGCCCCAGGCTTGCCTGTGTGACATTGAACTTGGACATGCAAGGTCTTGGCTTGTGTGCCAGCACTGCTTCTGTGAGAGATGAGTGGTGCTTTGCTGGTGTCTTTCTCCTTAAGTAAGTGCTTAAAACTGAAAACCAGTGTTTTCAAATGGACTGTAATTCAGGGAGTCTGAGGCCATTGGAAGATGTGTAAGATAAGAACGATGTTGTAGCTGTGAGTATCAGTGTGATGTGTATTTTTCTTCTTTTTAAATCAATTTAATTATGAAGGACAAGTCCATAGGATAAGAAGGGTACAATTTCACACACAATTCCCACCACCAGATTTCTCCATCCTACCCCCTCTATTGAAAGCTTTCCTATTCTTTATTCCTCTGGAAGTATGGACCCAGGGCCATTAGGAGGTGCAGAAGGTGGGAGGTCTGGCTTCTGTAATTGTTTCCCTTCTAAACATGGGCATTGGCAGGTCTGTCCATACTCCGAGCCTGTCTCTCTCTTTCCCTAGTGGGGCAGGGTTCTGGGGAGGTGGGGCTCCAGGACATACTGGTGGGTTGTCTGCCCAGGGAAGTTAGGTTGGCATCATGGTAGGTGTGTTTTTTTTTAATGAAATGATACATATAGTAGTGGCTGTGGATGGTGAGTTGTATCTTTACACCTCAGTGTGGATGGGTTTAGAGCTGTTATCAGGTCACAGAATGTTGAACCTAGAGCTTTTAAGCATCTAAACAGAGGCTGCGGTGTAAATGCCTGCCATATCAGGATTTATTTGAGAAATATTCAGAAGGTAAATTCAAAAGAGCAGAGAGTGTTGGGCTGGGTAGATGGTACTAGAATTAAAGCTCCAAACTTTCAGTCCTAAGACACATGAGGCCCCAGGTTTAATTTCCAATATCACGGCAAGACAGGGCTGATCAGTGTTCTGTACTGTTGTATGCTTTACATTGGTTTGTTCTAGCTCTCCCCCGCCAAGAAAATTGAATCAGTCCTGTTAGTTTCGCAGCCCGCTTGGCCCCGCCCCTAGGGACCCCAACAGGGTTCCAGAGTTCCAGAGTTCGTTCGAGAGTGCTTGGCGCCGCTGCGGGGGGAAAGAGACAGCAGAGTTCTGTTTGGTGATTAGTTTCGTTTAGTTTATGAATCGTTGTTCCTGAATAAAGAAATACAGCTTCCCTGCCCAGCCGTATGTCTCTGGTTGTCTCTGTTACCCGCCCGTGAAGCTAGCCTGGCCAGCTAGAGCCGCCGAATTTTAACAGCAGTGTACAAAGCAACAACAACAACAAACAAGCAAACAAAACTAAATTAAATAATATTCTGTAGAGGTAGCCACGAGGGGGCTTTAAACAAATTGAAATCAAATCTCGTAGAGCTAATGGTTCTCTGTAACTAGCAGTGCCGGCACCTGACACCTTCTTGCAACTCTTTGCCTGGGTGATGTGATGTTCTCTCTTCAGATACTGACCTGCAGGTGGAGCTGCACAGAGCATATAGAAGCAGACCAGCAGCGCCTCCTTTCAAAATACCCAGTGTACTGTTGATGTATTTGCTTCTCCAAACTGGTCGGTAGGCCTCCATCCACGAAAGCTAAATGGTAAAATCATAGTTTTCTGAATTATTTTTTAGTCAAAGAGATAGAATGAAGAGCCTCAGCGTTGAAAGGCTTTTTGCAGAACCATTCTTCTGGCTCCCCAGCACTCTCCCTCTCTCTATCCACCTCCTCTCAGCTTCTCTCTGTCCTATAAAATACAAGGAAAAAAAAAAGAAAAAAAATGGCCTCAGGGATTGGTGGGTTCATAGTCCATGCAGCAAGCCCCAGTGATAATCCTGGCTGAAAAAAGTAAATTGCTTAAAAAAAATAAAAAATAGAGGCCAGGCCAAGGAGCACTGGGTTAAGCACATGTATCACCATGTGTAAGAATCTGGTTCAAGCCCCCACTCCTCACCTGGAGGGAGGAAGCTTCATGAGCAATGAAGATGTCTTTCTCTCTCCCTTTCTATATACCCTTCTCTTTCAATTTCTCTCTGTCATGTCAAATAAGAAAAATGGTTGCCAGGAGCCATGGATTCGTAGTGTTGGCAGGGAGCCCCACTGATAATCATGGCAGCAAAAAAAATTTAAAGAATACACTAAAAATAAAATAAAACCATTTAGGCTCAATTTGTGACATATATTAGACAGCTTGTAGTTTTCACCCCATTTACAGTCACATATGGAACACTTGAGTTGTGTCATATTGTGACAATGTTGTAAACTCAGGTTTTCCATAATCAGAGAGTTGTTAGACTTCAGACTAAATGATTTGCTTGATGCTGCTTTGCCAAGTTTTACGGAGGATTTTGGACCAGTATGGCATGTGGAAGATGTTTACTTGACATTTCTGATACAATCTCCAGTTCTTCCCTAATGGAAAAACAAAAGAATACCAGGGCTGGGTGGTGTCACCCCTGGTTGACACCACCAGGATTGGTTGAAGGGGGCACTGCTAGGATTTCGCGGGGCGTAGTAAAACCTGGGGGCGGAGACTGCATCAGAATAACTCCTCAGCAACATCCAGTAAATAAATAGATACTAACTAAAAAATAAAAAAGACAATTCCTTCCAACAGTTTGCTTTATAGCATGTAGCAGCTCATGTATTCAGTCATAGAGAAAAATAGAGTAGAATTAGAATTTCCTGTAAGCTCACTGATAACTTTTCTTGGGTCTTATTTAGAAAAATTGCTCAGCTCTGCCTGATAGTTTAAACATGTAAGTAGAGTTTTCCTTCATCAGTCTTCAGTGCATTTAACTGTGATCTAAATTGCATAGAGTAGAAATAAGAAGATGTGAAGTCTAATCATTTAGTAATCACAATGGCATTTTTGGTGCAGAGGAATAGGGAGTGGTGTCAGGAAATACTAGCACCTCGCAAGCACTAAGGATTGCCAACTGACTACCCTGATGCACAGGGTGCTCTCTCTGCTGGTATTTTACGCTCATATTCTTTTTTTTTTCTTTCTCCAGGGTTATTGCTGGGCTCGGTGCCTGCACCATGAATCCACTGCTCCTGGAGACCATTTTTTCCCCTTTTTGTTGCCCTAGTTGTTGCAGCCTCATTGTGGTATTATTGCCATTGTTGACGTTGCTTTGTTGTTGGATAGGACAGAGAGAAATGGAGAGAGGAGGGGAACACAGAGAGGAGGAGAGAAAGACAGACCCCTGCAGACCTGCTTCACCGCCCCTGAAGCGACTCCCCTGCAGGTGGGGAGCCGGGGGCTCGAACCGGGATCCTTACGCTGGTCCCTGTGCTTTTTGCCACATGCGCTTAACCCACTGCGCCACCGCCCGACTCCCTGCGCTCATATTCTTTTAAAAATATATTTATTTATTTATTTATTTTCGTTGCCCTTTTTGTTTTATTGTTGTAGTTATTGATGTTGTTTGTTGTTGGATAGGACAGAGAGAAATGGAGAGAGGAGGGGAAGACAGAGAAGGGGAAAGAAAAGCCTGTTTTACCACTTGTGAAGAGACTCCAGGCATCATTAAGGTGGTTCTTGCGCTTTGTGCCACTTGTGCATAACTGGCTGTGCTAACGCCCGATTCCCTTAGGCTCATATTCTAAGAGAACAGATACATTGACTTGATCCACCTCAGGGATCCTGAAACACTCTAGTGTTTAAACTTAAAAAACTTAAAGTGAAACACTCTAGTGTTTAACTTTAAAAAGAGTCTGATTTTGTTTAGTGGGCTGGGTGTTGTGCAGTGGTAGAGTTCAGGACTTGTAAGCATGAGGTCCTAAATTCGATTCTAACACCATATCAATCAGATCAATGCACTGGTTCTCTTTTGTTAAATAAATTAAAAATATATTTATTAATCAGAAACTGAGTTTATGTGTTGTAGGAATAACTATAGGGATCTAAAGTGCTAAAACATCATATTCCTCTAACCATTTTAAGCTCCTTTATTTAAGAAAGTCCATGAGAAACCAGATATTTATTATTTTGCATACTAAGCTAGAACTTGACTTGTGAGAATTTCCTTATAAGCTTACTGTCATTGGGGTCAGTCTTCATGGGTTAAAAAGGCAGTATGGTGAAACTAAGCATCTTAATGTGTCCTTACTCCTGGAAACAACTGGACAAGAATTAGAAAGTTTGTGCTGCTATTACCACCTAACCCTACTCAAGCCTACCCTGTGTGTTCAGGTTTAATGTATTTCACATGGATTAACCTCTTTACATATTAGTGCCACATTGTAGTATAATAAGAATGCCTTTCTTTGTCTGAAAGTTATTTTATCTACAGAACCTAACTTCTTTGCTTAATAACCCTCTATCCATCTAGCTGGTGTTATAAAGTAACTAGAACATGTGGAGTGTTTTACTGTGTCACTTCTTTGTCGGTAATGATACTACTAAGATAAAGTACGTCTGGATCATTTCTTGTTAAAAATATCCCCCTGGGAGTTGGGCATTAGCAAAGTGGGTTAAGCACAGGTGGCACAAAACACAAGGACCAGGCTAAGGAACCCTGGTCAAGCCCCAGGCTCCCCACCTGTAGTGGAGTAGCTTCACAGGCAGTGAAGCAGGTCTGCAGTTGTCTATCTTTCTCTCCTTCTCTCCGTCTTCCCCTCCTCTCTCCACTTCTCTTTGTCCTATCCAACAACCATGAAAATAGTAACTACAAAAAAAGGGCAACAAAAGGACTAAATAAATAAATAAATAAATAAACTATTCCTCTAAGCTTGCCTCTAGAGTTTTCTTAGAGACAGAACAGAAGCTTTTGTCAAAGGCTACTTCTAGGGGGGATCTTCCTCCTGGATGCTTTTTCTTGGTGGAAGTCTACCCCTAGACACCTGGGCATTGTAGTGAACTAAGGTGTTTGCAGTGCTGCATCCAGATGTGTCACGTTCTGAAAGGGAAGGACTGTCACCTCTCAGTGTGGATAAAGACTCTCAGTTGTCTTCTCTTGTGATAGTAAGATTTTTCTTGAAAGATTGAAGTGATAATATAATAAAGGCAACTTATGGCAAGCTCACAGCTAGCATGGTGGAAGAGAAGTCAACTCTCACTGTTTGCAGATGATATGATAGTATGCATAGAAAAGCTTAAAGAATCCAGCAGTAAGCTCTTGGAAATTATCAAGCAATATACTAAGGTGTCAGGCTACAAAATTAACATATATAAGTCAGTGGCATACCTCTATGGAAACACTGAATTAACAGAAGGAGAAATCCAGAAATCAATCCCTTTTACTGTAGCAATGAAAACAATAAAATATGTAGGAATAAACCTAAAAAAAAAGTGAAAGATTTGTATACTGGGAATTATGAGTCAATATTCAAGGAAATAGAAAAAGAATTGGAAGAATTAACATCATCAAAATGAATATGCTATCCAGAACCATATATATTTTTCATTTTTAAAAGTTTTTATTATCTTTATTACTGGATAGAGACAGAAAAATTAAGAGGGGTGGGAGAGGTAGAGAGGGAGAGAGACAGAAAGACACCCTCAGCTCTGTTTCACCATATGTGAAGCTTGCTCCCTGCAGGTTGTGGCCAGGGGCTTGAACCTGGGTCCTTGTGCACTGTAATGTGTGCTCTCAACTGGCTGTGCCACCACCCTGCCTTTCATTTTTGATACTTTGAGGAACTTCCATTTGCTTTATCTAGAGCCTGGACCAGTTTACATGTCTCCACACAGTGTACAAGGATCCTTTTTTATTTCATACCCTCACCAACAACTGCTGTTTCTGATACTGGGGATTTGGCAGTGTGATTTTACTTATTTATTAATTTTATTTTAGTGAGTGGGAGGTAGAGCTATGAAGAGAAAGACTCCTTGGCTCTGGCTTATGGAGGTGCTAAGGAAATGAACCTGAAACCTTGAATCCTCAGCATGTCAGTCTTTTTCTTTTTCTTTTCTTTTTTTTATTTAAGAAAGGATTAATTAACAAAACCATAGGGTAGGAGGGGTACAACTCCACACAATTCCCACCACCCAATCTCCATAACCCATTCCCTTCCCTAATAGCTTTCCCATTCTCTATCTCTCTGGGAGCATGGACCCAGGGTCATTGAGGGTTGCAGAAGGTAGAAGGTCTGGCTTCTGTAATTGCTTCCCTGCTGAACATGGGCGTTGACTGGTTGGTCCATACACCCAGTCTGTCTCTCTCTTTCCCTAGTAGGGTGTGTCTCTGGGGAAGCTGAGCTCCAGGACACATTGGTGGGGTCTTCAATCCAGGGAAGCCTGGCCAGCATCCTGGTGGCATCTGGAACCTGGTGATTGAAAAGAGAGTTAACATACGAAGCCAAACAAATTGTTGAGCAATCATGGACCCAAAGCTTGGAATAGTGGAGAGGAAGTGTTAGGGAGGTACTCACTGCAAACTCTAGTGTACTTCTGCTTTCAGGTATATATTTTGCAGTAGTTTATGGATACGTGTGAACATAAGCTCTCTCTCACAGAAACTGGTGTATATCTAGGTTATGGGACTTTGTTAGAAAGTGAACCACCTGAGATGAAATTAGAGTGTACTATAAAAGGAAAGGTCTCACCCGAGTACTGAAGCTGAAGGGTTGTCATTCCACACGTGAAGTCTCTGGACACAGTCTGAGGTGAAGCATGTTGAGGTGGCAATCGTTGCGTTGGTTAGGTTGTGATCGGCAGATGCAATATTATTTGGTATGGATTGGGAGAGGCATACGGGAAAGTGGGCCCTATCCAAGGGTTCCAGGACTGGGGGAAGTAGAGGCTCTATAGTGGAGATGTGAGCTTCCTGCTGTCTTAGGGTTCAAAAAGACAATCGATAGTTAATGTTATCATCACATTATTTGGTAATTGGGTTAACTTTGAAAAGTCCTTTTTTATGGTTTGCTGTACAGTATCCAGTATCTTGTATATAGCTGTGCTATTGGATGCTTCTAATCTACTTGGTCTAGGCTTTTGAGAGAGTCCGTGTATCATATACACAGCCTATATATTAAAAAGATTCAGTTTGTGTTTTGAAAAACTTTGAGACATACAATTGATTTTCCCCCTCTCATATTAATTAACTACTGATTTATATGTCTACATTTTGCTAGGAGTGTACATAAACACCATTCCCACCACCAAAAGACTGTGACCCATCCCTCCCACCCACTCCCACCCCCCACTGTCCCAGGAAGCTGCATGTCTACCCCTCACCACAGGGTTTTTATTTTGGTGCCCTACTTACAATTTGGTCAGGTCCTGCTTTTAGTTTCCCTTTCAGATCTTCTTAGTTAACTTCTGTTGATGAGTGGGATCATCCCATACATACTCATCTTTATCTTTCTGACTTAGCTCACTTAAGATAATTCCTTCTAGCTCTGTCCAAGATGGGTCAGAGCTATGAAGAGAAAGACTCCTTGGCTCTGGCTTATGGAGGTGCTAAGGAAGTTTACCTGAGACCTTGAATCCTCAGCATGTCAGTCTTTTTCATAACTATTATCCCATCCCCCCCATTCAAGAATTTTAAAAATAATAATGATTAAATGAAAAAGCAGTGATCCATTTCTGACTTTATAGATGTATTAAGAGTCAGATTAATGAATCCATAGAAATCTCCTTAGATGATCTTAATTATTTTAAATAAAAAATATCATTTAACCTAAAAAAAAATTGAGATGTAGTTGCAATCTTATTTGATTTATGGCATCCTTAATTCTCATTATTTGCCCCAGATATCTCAGAAGCAGAATGAAGTATCTTATGCTTTATAAGATACATACACACATGCACAAACCTCACAGATAACTATAATATCTGTGTAAATTTTCCACCTTCAGAAAAATTAAAATAATTGTAGAATTTGGGGCTGTTGGGTTGGGGTTAAAGACGAGACCAGAGTCGCTCAAAGTTTAGGATTTTTTCTCCACTGCTAAGAGATGAGCTACCGCTGGAGGGTAGTGTTTGACAATTAAAAAAATTCAGAGCCTAGTACCCTTGGCTTTATTTCAGAGAGAAGACATTTTGCCAACAGTACAGAGACAGTTATCTTCTCATTCAACTGCCTGGGTTTCCCCGGGGAGGGTATTTAACTCTTTTCTTTGTCTCTAGTCTTTGTAGTCCATAGAACTCAGATGATCTAAGAAATCCCCCCATGAGCCCCAGTGATTTCACCTACAGGTTATTTAGGAAACCCGAGTCTCTGTATCTGCTGCTTTCTGACTTGAACTGCCTTGTCTTCAGCACTCAGATAATTAATAGAGGAATGCTGCCTCAGGTGTTACTGTGAGTCTGGTTTTGAGAGGCTTCCTTGTGACTGTATGAATGAGATACACTCTTTTTAGAGAGAATACACAACAAGATTTCTTTCACTGCCCACAAGGACTTCTTTGGATTGCTTCCAAATCTTTCCTGGATCCTAAAATTGTCTATTTATCCCAGCTGGAAATATATATATATATATGCACACACACACACACACACACACACACACACACACACACACACACACACACACACACACATATATATATATATCCAGGGTTATATCTGAGGCTTGGTGCCTGTACTACAAATCCACTGCTCCTGGAGGCCATTTTCCCCATTTTTGCTGCCTTTGCTGGTGTTATTTTTTTAAATTTTATATTTATAAAAAGGAACATTGACTAAACCATAGGATAAAAGAGGTACAGCTTTGCACATTTACCACCACCAGACCTCCTTATACCATCCCCTCCCCTGATAGCTTTCCTATTCTTTAACCCTCTGGGAGTATGGATCCAAGATCATTGTGGGATGCAGAAGTCCACTGGAAGTTCTGGCTTCTCTAATTGCTTCCCTGCTGAACATGGATGCTGATCCATACTCCCAGCCTGTCTCTCTCTTTCCCTAGTGGGGAAGGGCTCTGGGGAAGTGGAGCTCCAAGTCACATTGGTGGGGTTGTCTGTCCAGAGAAGTCTGGTCACATCCTGCTAACATCTGGAACCCGGTGGCTGAAAAGAGTGAGTTAATATACAAAGCCAAACAAATTGTTGAACAATCATAGACCTAAAGGCTGTAATAGTGCAGATGAAGTGTTGATGGGTCCTCCATTTTGTAGATAGCTAATAGGCATATTTTAATTATATTTCAAAGGCCCTGTAGTTATACTAGTGTTTTTTTGTTTTTGTTTTTGTTTTGCATGAGCTTGAAATCTGATATGCAGGTGGATCCTAATTATTGTCTGGGGAGACAATGTCATGTCTGGAAAAGGGAAAGACAGCTGGATGAGGGAAGAGAGTAGCTTCCTAATATGGGAAAGGGGTATAAATATTACTGTAAACCCCATCAATTTGATGTGATCTGGGGCCCATAATTAACAACCCTGTAAACAATGTTTCTTCAATAACATGATATTGGGGTAAAAAAAGATTTGATTATTTTTGTGAACCAAATCATGAAGTACAAGTGTCAATTATAAAAGTATCAGGGCCAGGATAGATAACATAATGGTTATGCAGGGAGACTCCCATGCCTGAGGTCCCGATGTCCCAGGTTCAATCCTCCATACCACAAAAACTAGAGCTAATGAGTGCTCTAGTAAAATAAATAAATAATAAATAAGTAAATAAATGTATATAGAGAGAGACAGTAAAATACTGTATTTTTTCAAGGACAATTATTGTCCTCATGACAACCTTTATTAGAATCATCAAATAAGTAAATGCTGAAAAAAGGGATGCTAAAATTCTATTAAAATCCTAGCTCTATTTCCTTCTTAGCTTGAGGACAGATCTCACAAACCTAATACTGGCTAGAAAAGCCACTCAACACTTTAACAACTGAAAGAGAAAGTCTAAGCTTGTCTGATAAAGAAGGGACTCCAAAAGTTGGATAAGGGCAGGAGACTGGCTCACTCAATGATGGTCTCTTTAGCCAGTTTCAAGCCACTCTTATCACCTAGGGTCCTATCCATAGGATCATAAGACTCCCCCACAGATGTTGTGGGGCAAGACCTCTAGGAGTTCCCTCTCTCTAACACCATTGGTCACATCCATTGGGAATATTACCATAAGCACTGTGTTTAAAAAGGGAGTTGCCTCAGATAAATCACATCTAGAGACAGCTTCAGAAACTGATGGAAAATTTCCTTTCCTTTTATGTTCATTTCCACCTCCGCATTTCAGAGACAATGTGCAGGTGTTTAAAATCCCTGAAAAGCATGCTTTCTCTTCATTTTTTTGCTGAGATTATGTGTGAGGAAATTTTATTTATTTGTTTAAATTTCTCAATTAACTTTTTTAATTAATAGTATTTTTCAAAGAGATGTAGAGACACACACAGAGAAACCCATATTTAATTTTAAATGTCTTCTTTAGGGAAATGTTTATTTTTAATATTTTATTTATATATCTATTTCCTGGGTAGAGACAGAGATTGAGAGGGAAGCAGGAGATGATGAGAAGAGAGAAAGGACAATTAGGAAAGTGCCCTTCATTTTCCCAGGATGCCAGTTTGACCTGTGACTTCTTTTTTTTAAATTGTATTATTTTCCCTTTTGTTGCCCTTGTTGTCTTTTTTATTGTTGTTGTGGTTATTATTGTTGTTGTTATTGATGTGGTTGTTATTGGATAGGACAGAGAGAAATTGAGAGAGGAGGGGAAGACAGAGGGGGCAGAGAAAGATAGACACCTGCAGACCTGCTTCACCTCCTGTGAAGCGACTCCCCTGCAGGTGGGGAGCCGGGGGCTGGAACCCGGATCCTTATGCCGGTCCTTGTGCTTTGCACCACCTGTGCTTAACCCACTGCACTACCGCCCGACTCCCGAGAGTGAAAGAACGTATGAGAGCATTTTGTGTGCTGGCCAGCGTGTGAGTGGAAGGGTGAAGGTGGTCCTTGGCGTGACTGCCGTGTTCAGTGTTACCTTGTTTGTTTTCTTACTTTTCCATTTTGACAAGGAAATGGGACAGGCTGTCCAAAACCAGCTCACTTCACCCCTTTGGAATATCTGATTAAAAATTTCCCAGATTTCTCCAGAAGGGCCTCTGGATTCAGGGTTCAGGTAGATGCCTTCACATTGAGGAAGTTTTGTGCAAGAGAATGGCCCACCTTTGGAGTAGGTTGGCCAGAGGAAGGAAGCCTGGATTGAGAAACATGTGCCGCTGTGCAAGATGTGATTTTCGGGGACCCTGGGCACCCGGATCAGATGCCATATATCAAAGTCTGGATGGGTATTATCCATGACCAGCCTAAGTATTTACAGGAATGTCAGAGGAACCCCAATGAGAAAAGCAAGCCAGGAGTGTACATAGCCCGGGGGGACAGGAGAAATGGGACTCTTAGGAGACCCACCTGTCCTGTTCTCCCTGAAACTCCCCCAAGACTGAGAAGATGGAGGAATGGAAATCCCACTCCATATTCTGGTTCCCTTAGGGCCACTGCTCCTGAGCCAGATTCTACATCTGGGGTCCCGTCGCGTCTCTTAAGTCCGCCCCACACCAGAGCGGGAACGACCTATGGACAGCACCAGCGGGAACTTTTCCTTTAAGGGAGGCAGGGGAGTCGGATGCCAGGGGGAGGCCGCTGAGGGTGTGTGTCCCTTTCACCACCTCTGACTTGTGTAACTGGAAGAACCAGAATCCTCCTTTTTCAGCAGATCCAGAGGGAGTGGCTACCCTGCTGGAGTCCATCTTTTATACTCATCAAGCCACTTGGGTCGATTGTCAGCAGCTGTTAAATACTTTGTTCACCATGGAGGAAAGGGAAAGAATTAAGCAGGAGGGAAAGGAACAGGTCCGGGACCACCGAGGAGAACCACCTACAAACCAGGACATGGTGGAGGAGGTGTTCCCCCAGACCCGCCCCAAGTGGGACCCCAACACAAGCGCCGGATCTGAAGCCCTTGCTAGGTACCACCAGACTGTATTGAGAGGCATTCGGGCTGCAGGCCGAAAGCCTACTAATTTGTCTAAGGTGACCGAGTGTATACAGGGTGCGAATGAGAGCCCAACTGCTTTCCTAGAGAGGCTTTACCAGGTGTATCGAACCTGGACCCCCATAGATCCTAAAGCCACCGAGAATGTGCAGGCTGTCATCCTCCACTTCGTAGCTGAATCCGCCACAGATATTAGAAAGAAGCTGCAGAAGTTAGAGGGTTTTCAAGGGACATCTCTCTCTGAATTATTGGCAATTTCCCAGAAGGTTTTTGAAAATAGGGAGGACCCGGCGAAGACCACGGTGGAACTACATAAGAAGATGACCTGGGTCCTGTTGGCAAGGGAAACAGGAGGAGAAAAAGGTTGGGGACTAACAAGGAAGGCAGGAAGGGCCAAGTTCCTAGGAAAAGATCAGTGTGCATTTTGTAAAAAAGAAGGACACTGGAAGGATAAGTGCCCAGAGCAGAGAAAAAGGGAAGGGGCCTAGCAGAGAAGAAGAAGCGCCCCTCCTGGTCCTAGATTAGGAGGGTCAGGGCTCCCTCAACCCCTGGGAGCCCAGGGAAAAACTCTCGGAAGGGGGAGAGCAGCCGCTGCCCTACTGATGAAAAAGACTACTAAATTGACTTTTGGACAAACTCTGGAGATTGTAACTACCCACAATCTGGCCAGTCTACTTCACTCTCCCCCCGGCTGGTGGATGACTAACTCTCAGGTCACCCATTACCAGGTGCTGTTACTGGATCCGCCCTGTACCACTTTTAAGCAGACTGAGGCTTTGAATCCTGCCACCCTGCTCCCCAACGCGGAGGAGGAAGTCACCCATGACCGTGGAGAGATCCTGGAAACCCTGACCTCGCTGAGAGCTGATCTGACGGAGGTTCCACTGCTGGATGCACAGGACAGTGTACGGTATGCAGGGGCTGCCATAGTCACAAACCAGAAGGTCCTGTGGGCTGCATCGTTGCCACAAGGGACTTCAGCCCAAAAGGCAGAGCTGATAGCTCTCACGCAAGCACTCAAATGGGGAGCAGGGAAGAAGATAAATGTGTACACTGACAGCAGGTATGCCTTTGCCACTGTTCATGTTCATGGGACACTATATCAAGAAAGGGGATTGTTGACTGCAGGGGGAAAAGCTATCAAGCATGCTCAAGAAATATTAGCCCTGCTGGCAGCTATATGGGGACCGGAGAAGGTTGCTGTGATTCACTGCAAAGGGCACCAAAAAAAGATGACTCTGATGTTGCGCGGGGTAATCAGTTCGCTGATAAAACCGCTCGGGAGGCAGCCCAAAGACTAGTGGGGACCCATGCTCAGCTAGTGGTGTCCTCGCCAGAGGAGATACTAAAAGAATGGAAACCAGGATATTCAGGACAAGAGGAAGAATTGGGTAAAAGGCTCGGAGGAAAACCGAGTGAAGATGGATGGATCATCCTCCCTGAAGAGAGGATTCTGCTTCCCCAACAATTGGGAACACAGGTGGTAACGCTGGCACATGGAAGCACTCATACCGGGGGAGACAAACTGGCTGAATTAATCAATAAATTTTATTTGATAGTAGGTTTACATAGGATCTCCCGAAGTGTGGCAAGCCACTGTGCCACATGTGCCAGGGTCAATGCCAGCCCCGTCCAGGTTAAGGGATCTGGAACCCGGTGGCAAGGGGAGGAACCCGGAGAGCACTGGGAATTGGACTTCACTGAGATGCCTGAGGCTCCAGGAGGCTCTAAGTATCTCTTAGTCATGGTAGACACTTTTTCAGGATGGGCTGAAGCCTTCCCCACTAGGAAAGAGACTTCCCAGGTAGTAGTAAAGCAATTGGTCTTTGAAATTATTCCAAGGTTTGGACTTCCTTATTCTCTGGGGTCGGACAGTGGCCCGGCATTCATCGCCAAGGTCACCCAACAATTGGCTGAAACTTGGCAAATTAAATGGAAACTGCATTGCATTTATCGCCCCCAGAGCTCAGGGCAAGTAGAAACGAATAGGACACTTAAGGAAAGTTTAACAAAATTAAAAATAGAGGCTGGCGGGAACTGGGTTTCCCTTTTAACCTTTGCATTGTTAAAAAGTATAAATACCCCATATGTTTCTGGATTTACCCCATTTGCAATTATGTATGACAAATTGCCTACTCTTGTGCCCAGGGTAGGGGCCGAGAAATTGGCCGAGGTGGCACGAGGTAATTTCCTAGAGTCCCTACAGGCTTTGCAGGTGGGGCAAAGAAAGGCCAGCCTCGCCATCTGGAACGTGAAGCCTGGAACCCAGAGGGAGGAAGGCCAGGACCGGATCGGCCCCCCTTGTTCGAGCCTGGTGATTCCGTGTTGGTGGAGAAGTTGCATCCTGATCATCTTGAGGCCCGGTGGGAAGGACCGTGCACCATGGTCCTAAGCACACCAACCACTGCAAAGGTCGCTGGGAAGCGACGTTGGATTCACCACACACGCTTGGACAAGTTTGCTGTGGACCCCCCAGAGGCAGATGGCCGGAGAGGATGGCACGCTGTGTCTACCGCGGACCAAATGAAGATCCGACTGGTCTCGGGCTAGTCCTGGTGCTCCTGCTTTGCTTTGGCTGGAGTTCTCAAGTGTCCTCTCTGTATGTATGGAAGGTGGTGAATGAGAATGGAAAGGTGGTGGCCTTCCAGCCAACTGCAGGACAACCGATACTCACTTTTGACCTATGTGACCTGTTTGGAGCAGACTGGGACGCGCAGAAATGGCCCCTTGTCCGGAAAGGGAGGAACTGGACCAGTCAATGGGGAATTACGAATAATGGAGGGTGTGACACCATCGACTGAGAGACCTGCCTTCAGAAGCTACCCTTCTATGTCTGCCCCAAAGAGGACTGGGTTCAGGACACCAAATGCCAGGGAGAATCCCACTACTTTTGTGGCCAGTGGGGAGAATGTTTGACTATATCCTCTGAGATGAACAATGACAATCACATAATATTCTCAAGGGTGAGCTATCCGACCACCCCCATCTGCAGCTCTACATGAGAGTGTAACCCTGTGGAGGTAAAAGTTAAGACTTGGTATGAGACTGACCTTTGGGTAAAGGGAAGGGTGTGGGGCGTCCGATTGATATTTACCAGGAAGGACCCCGGTGCATATTTTACTATCCAGTTGCAAGTGCTACCATGTACCTAGAACCCTATCGGACCTCTGAAACCAATTATTACTCTGGTCTCTATGATCCGGAAAATCAAGGATTTGATTGTCAGCTAAGACTAGTGGGGAATGTGACAGGCGGTAACAAGCGGTTACAATAAAAAACCCCTCTCTGAGATGCATCTAAGTAGATTTTAAGTTCCCATTTTAGTTTTAGGTCTTAAGTTTTAAGTTCCACTTTTCTCTTAGAAGTTAAGTTGTTTGCTGAGTGGAGTGAAAAGTCTCTTGCCCTTTTCCCTTTGAAAAACAGGACTAATCAGTGGAGGCCATCGGGTGTTTTTGCAGAGTTCTGCATGAGGGCTAGCCTTATGAGGACCTTTGCACAGATTAGAGGTATACTGGTTTCCAGATGGTATGGCCAGATGGTAGGGGAACGTGGGGACCTAGACCCTGGTTAAGTCCCATTGGTTGTGTGGTTTTGCAAGGTTTAAAATTTGCCCGCGCTTTGCTTTGAATGGATCCCGCTTTTTGCTTGGTTTGAAATAATTGGATTCCGCGCTTTCCATATGATGTAATTGGATATAGATTGTTAAGATGGTGTGTTCCCCCTCCCTGAGTGTATTTTGAATTCCTATAAATTGTGTGGTTTGAGCCTGGTTCGGGGTCTAGCTGGTAGGCTGTTACTAGCTGCCACTTGGCCAAAACTCGAGCTCGTGAATAAAGATCTTTTGCTTTTGCTTCCTTGCAGTGGATGGTGGTTTGATTTTGCTCGTTACCACCCACTAGACAAAAAGTTTAAAAGAACAGTCTTAGTCAGAGGGCTTCATGTCTTCCACCAGGAAGTTTACACATAGATGGCAGGACTGAGGAACAATTCAAAATCCTGCAAAGTATTAGAATATAATTGTTCTCAATTGTATATTGTATATCATACTACTAGGAAAAAGAAAGGGTCAGTTCTAGGAAGGGGAAGGATGGCTGTAGGCATTCCAGCAGACACCCAGGTGGCGTCACTGATTGCAGACCTGCCAGGGGAGCCCCCAACAAGGTGCTGAGAGGAGCCCTGAGCTCCTTAGCAGCTGAGCACGGTGTAGACAGGGAGCTGCCTGGACCCCGCACAGAGAGGTCTGAGATGGTCCATCACTGCGCCTTTCTGTAGGTGTCACTCTCCCAGCTTGGAATTAGGAGGCTGTCTTATTGTCATGTCTGAAATGAAACACAGAAAGCTGTCTTAGATAAGTCACATTCTTAGATAGTAGCTTCCTCTTGATTCCTGAAGAAATGTATTATCCCAGGAGAAAATTTCTCCAAGGAGATAAATGCATCAAGGGGCTGTGTGGTGCACACCTGGTGAGCACACATGCCACAGTGAGTAAGGTCCTGGGTTAATATGCCTGTACCCACCTGCAGAAAAGGAAAGCTTCAGGAGCTGGAAAGCAGAGCTGTAGGTGTCTCTCCTTCTCTCCTTCTCTGTCTCTCCCGCCCATTTTAATTACTGTCTCTAGCCATTAGGTAAATTGAATCATTAACAAAAGAGTTAAATATATTAAAACCTAGTCAGCACAGAGTAGAAACCTTTCCTTTTAACACAATACAGCAAATTTCTGCAGCCTTCTCCCAGACTGTGCTGCCAGAAGAATGAAGTCCTGCCATTGTTGGGATGTGATTCTCTTGTCCTGTTTTAAACAACCAGAACACCATGTGTCTCACACAGACTGGTTGCTGGACTAATCTCACATGGCCTAGGCTCACCCAGAATCATGGTGTAGATGAGGAGTGTCCAGGAGCCTGGTCACCTTTGTACCACTGGCATCAGTCAGGAAGAAGGCGCCTACCTCTAGCAGAACAGGGACCAGGATGGAGGGTCTCACTCCTCGCTCTCCTCCTCATTAAGCTCTGTGTGGTTGTGGGTGCACAGCACTGCCATGAGGCAGGAGAACTGAGTGCAGGTGGCCTTCTCCTTCTGGTGGACCAGATGGACACAGTCCCTGATATCCTCCACTGCCAGGTTCACAGGGATGATGGGGTTGCCCAGGGCATAGTTGTAGAGTGACACCTTGTGGGTGGCCCTGTCCCCATAGCCCATCAGATAGTCAACCCTGGGCTCAGAGGCGGTGAGGTCCAGCAGAGGCAGCCATGAGAGGGCCCCGTGCAGACAGGTGGACACGGAGCTCTGCCAGATGCTTTCCACAACATGGAGGGTGCTGACAGTGTTAGCCCTCTGGTCCACAGCCACCAAGATGCTCTTCTGGTGGCCTCTGCCAACAGAGCTGCCCAGGGTCCAGGTAGAGTCACCTCCAGCACAGAGTCCTGTGAACATAGCAGTGGGTTTAGCAATGGACAAAGGAGGCACCCCAGGCAGCAGAGCAGAGGCAGTGAGAGGATGAAGGAATCAGAGAACCAAGGGGCCAAGGGTCCACTATCTCACTGACACCATTGCAGAGGGACTGATGGGGAGAGCAAACCCAGGCTTAAATCTAGGAGACGAGTCCTGCATGTCAGCAGGAAAATGTTTAATGAGGAGTTGAGACAGGAGAACAGGACTCCCTAATTTTTACTGAGTTTGAAGTTGTGGAACTGGAGTTGGCTTTTTAATTGAGAACTTAAGAGGTTTCTGTAAACTTGACACTGGAAGTATCATGCTGGGTCATTGTTAATTCTGGTGTATATTCTGGTCCCATTTCCCCAGGGAGTTTGGTTTTCAGTGTCCTGAGCTTGTTTTCAGGAGGGGATAGATGGCCAGAGAGGTGGCACTTGCAGCAAAGGGTGCAGTTCCCCTCTCCCCTGCTGACCTGACCTGGGGACCTGGGCTTGAGGAGGAGCTGACCTGGGGTGTCCTCTAGTAGCTGCTCCAAAAGGAAGGACTCCTGGTGGCTGGAAGCCGAGCTGGAGTCTTCCTGTTCCTGTGACAGGTCCTCAGTCACGGGCGGTGGTGCCATTCCATTTTCACAGTGGTAGTCACAGTCTGTGAGGAGAGAAATCCAAGCATAGGTTCAGGCTGAGGTGCCCTGATGAGCCCATCATGACCACATAGTGTGCCCACAGCATGGCAAGGGAGCTGTGTTTTTCAGGGAGACGTGCATGGTTTCTGGGGGCTACTGGGTTCCTGCCAATCCTGTGTCCCCCAATGGGATTGGTTTTCAGGGTCATGAGCTTGTTTCAGGAGGGCATTTACAGGCACCCAGGGTGTCCCCTCTCCCCTGATGGTCTCCACATGCCAGGCTGGGGGAGTCATCGACTTCAAGTGGAAACTCCTCAGTGGCCGGCATTTGGCCCACTTCATGCTCCTGCAGATGTTTGCCATCTAGATGGAGAGAAACCTCAGTCTAGGTCCAGGCTGACCATGAAGAGACTCACCTCATGTAGAATATGACACACGGACCTTCTCCTGGACCTTCTTTGCTAAGAAGGCTGTGTCTCTGTGTCTCTGTATCCCTGAATCTGACAGGAGACCCGGCACTCACATGTGCCCAAGAAAAGTGTTGACAAAATAAAGAGGAAGATGCTCTTATACATTCCTGTGCCTGGAATGCCATGAATTCCTCATGAGGAAGAGCTCTACAGAGCAGCCCAATCTGCCACAGAGAAAGAAGTAGAGAAGCAAGGACTGCCCCTAGAGCCTGTTACAGAGGCAGTGAGCTGTCTACTGAATGCACGGATACCTGTTACCTGAGCTATTCCCTGTCAGAAGGTATTGAAGCGAAGCTGGAAACCATTTACTCTGAGTCTTTGCAGTTAATGTCTCACTCCAGTTAGCCTCTTCTCAGATTGCCCTGGCACTCACCTGCAGGTGGCTCTGTGGTTTCTTCCATTCTGAAACTCACAGGTCCCTGATCATCTTCCTCAGAGTCCTGGGAGAGAAAGAAGTCAGGGTTACAATAAACGTTGGGAGTGAGCTCTGGAAGAACACATTTCCCAGCTGCTCTGTTTCCCCAGAGAGAGAGAGAGAGAACCCTGTGTCCAGCACCAAAGCGACTTGAACCCTGGGGGTGACTGTGGTTTAGAGTTGACACTAGAGTTTAGTGATTCCTTGGGTTTTCAGTGCATGTTCAGAAGTGTGTTGACAAGGATATGTGGATTTCTTCCTGCTTGCTCTCTAGTCTCAGGATATACACACAGGTAACTCCCAGTTGAGTGAGTAATTTGTAATTTTAAGTGTCAACTATCTTGGGAGTCTGGCCTTAGCGTCGCAGGTTAAGTACACATGGCACAAAGCACAAGGACTGGTGTAAGGATCCCGACTCAAGTCTTGGTCTCCCACCTGGAGAGGAGTCACTTCACAAGCAGTGAAGCAGGTATGCAGGTGTCTATCTTTCTTTCCCCCTCTCTGTCTTTCCCTCCTCTCCCCATTTCTCTCTGTCCTATCCAATTACGATGACAACATCAATCATAACTACAGACATATAACAAGAGCAACAAAAGGAATAAATAAATATTTTTAAAAATTTAAAAAATGTAAAAAAAATGTCAACTATCTAATCAAATTATTGGAAAGAAAAAACCCACAATTCCCCCAACGTGATGAGAAGCATTGCCTGGTATATGAAGAAGCAAGAAAGTGTCATCAATGCTGCAGAGTGAAGGCCAACCCTGACATGATGCAGATGCTCAAATTATGCAAAAGAAAAAAGAAAAAAACCACAAACTTCTACTCCACCTATTGACATGATATAAACAGAAATATGTTCATGATGGATAAAAATTAGCGAAGAAATTGAAGTAATTTAAAACCAATCATTTAGTAGCTTAAAAAATATCTGAAAGTCACATATATTCAGTCCTTATTTAGTCCCACCAGCATTATTACTGGAGCTTTGGCAGGCACCACTGCCAGTGGTCATTTTTTCCTTTCTATTTTATTTGATAAGACAGAGAGAAATTGAGAGAGGAGGGGGGCTGAGAGAGAGAGAAGAGACAGAGAGAGACACCTTCATGACTGCTTCCAGGCTTGTGATGTCTCCCCTCTGGGTCACTGTAGATGAGGACTTGTGTGTTCAACCCACTGTGTTAACCACCCAGCTGGAAAGGCTTATTCTTTATTTAATTTAATTTTATTTAATTTAATTTAGTTTATTAGAGACATCCAGAAATAAGAGAGGTATGGGGTAAAAGAGAGGGGGAGGAGAGGGGGGGAAAGAAGGGAGAATTGCCTCTCTGCTTCACCACTCACAAAGCTTTTTCCCTGCAGGTGGGGAAGAGTGCTGGTACCCAGGTCCTTACACATTATAATCTGTGAACTCAAACAGGTGCATGGAAGGCATATTCTTGACACACTAAGTTGCTAGTGGAGACAAGAGTGGAAGGAGGAATTGGTTTTATAATAGATCAGTATAAATCATTCCACCATAAAGGCGATAGAGAATTGAACAAAGAGCACACAGTGCCCAAGGAACCTGCATGCATTATCAAAGGGTCTAATATATCTGTAAGCAGATCTCATGAGAACAATACAGAAAACAGGGAAGAAGAACTACCTGAGCTCATAATGACTAAGGATCCTAACTCAGTGAGAGAAGTCAATCAACACATTTGAGACAGATATTCAAAGTTTCTATGCTCAAGTTCACATGACTCATTTCTCTATATTCTATAAATGTGTGAAGCCACCTAATAGCTTTCACCTCCTCACTTCACTAAGCATAATCACATTCATTCTACCCCCCAAATTTAAGTGTCAAATTATCTCAATGTTTATGAGAACTATGGAGTTATTTGTTATGGGAGACACAAAGCTTTGGAGTGGGGTGAGCATGGAAATATACCCCTATATTTATGTGAGCTTATTAACCATTATTCAGTCACTAGTGAAAATGTAGGCAAGAGAATGTCTTTGGAGGGCCAGGCAGTGGCACACCTGGTTCAGCACATGTAGTATTAAACACAAGGACCAGCGCAAGGACTCGGGTTCAAGGCACTGACTCCCTAGTTGTAGGTGGATTGCTTCACTAGCAACAAAGAAGGTCTGCGGTTGTCTCTCTCCTCCCCACTCTCAATTTCTGTCTGTCCTATCCAGTAAAATGGAGAAAAAAATACCGATTCCAGGAGCAGTAGAATTTTAATGCTGGTACTTAGTCCCAGCTATAACCTTGGAGACTTAAAAAAAAAAAACTTTGTTCTTCATTATAAATATCTTGGTTACAGCACTGCAATTCTAGAAATCAAATAATACACAAAGAACTATATTGCCACCAGGGCTTGGTGGCTGCATCATGACTCCACTGCTCCTGGCTGCCATCGTCGTCTTCTTTTTTCATTTTATTTCATAGAGAGGAAACAAGGGGGAGGAAGGGGCAGAGGACTAGACAGACACCTGCAGTACTGCTTCACCTCACAGGAAGCTCCCCTGCTGCAAGTAGGACCCAGGGACTTGAACCCACGTCCTCTTGCATGGTGATATGTGCACTCTGCCAGGTGCACCACTGTCTCCCCCCACACCCTTTCTTGCTTTTTTCCAGTTGAATAAAGAAAACTGGGGTCAATATTTTCTCTTCAATTAAAAGTGTCACCCTGTCCAGGGGTTAATAATCTACTGGAAATGACACAGACAATTCTGTATACGCAACAGTCAACTGGGGAAAACCTCCATGTGAAAAGAAAAGCTGTCTCTTGAAAACAGTTAAGTACAAGAGACATCAAGGATTGACACAAGAAGCCTTCTGGAAAAAATTGTGACATTTCATGTGCCATGTTCTCTCCAGGTTTAAGTCAAATTAATTATTGTTGCATATAGTCCCAGCTTCCTTTTCTGTGTATACACAGACCTGTGTATCTGTAGGAAAATACACTTTCCTGTCTGGTACATTCTGGATTCTTCCCTCATCTCTAGACCTCTTTCTGTCCAAGGCAGGAGCTTGGAATGTACATTCTAGTCTTAGATACACTTACACTGATGTCATCCTCAGCATACTCCAGCATGGCGTCCACATAGTCCATGTTCTCACTGTAAATGTTGCTAATCAAGTTCACAGTGACCCAAAACAGAAGAAGAATAGCTGTTAGCTTGTTTTCTAATCAACTTATGTTTTGGCTGATTACTTCAGTATTTTCTACTACTTTTTCAAGATAGCAACTTTTAAAAGATATATGCAAGATCTAATGAGAGAAACAGTATGCAAATGTATTTTTGGAGAATGGAGAGATACCAGGAAAAGAAAAAAAATCTATTTTGTCAGGTCACTGAGACCAGGGCTTCAGATCCTGTCCTCACAGCTTTCCTGCTTGGAGTCCAGGCCAGAACCTCCCTGGCCTGTAGGGCTGGCAGATGCATTTTCTTTGAGAACCACCCCACAGACAAACCTGCCCTTAAGACACGGCAGTTTAATACATAGTCCGGGGTGATGTTAGCTCCCATCACAGCATGGAGAGAAGGGGGACAAGAGGGAGAAGCACTGACTGCTAGGACTCTGCATTCTGAGAACTTGAAGATTTGAAGTACCATGGCCTGGGAGATGGCACAATGGATAAAGTATTAGACTCTCAAGCATGAGGTCCTGAGTTCAATCCCCAGAAGCACATGTACCAGACTGATACTTGGTTCTTTCTCTCTGTCTCTCTCTCTCTCTCTTCCTTTCTCATTGATTAAATAAACAGAATATTCTTAAGAAATGATTTGAAATATGTGAACTAATGGCATACCTACAAAGCTCCTTATACCATTGCTCCATCCTCTCAGCTGATCTGAAATCCAAGAGGAGAAAGAAAGTTAGAATGCATAAAATTCACACAAACATATTGTGATTGCCAGCCAGTATAAACATCAACGTGGTGGTTATTGGTGGGACTGTGTGAGTCTGGAGGCCTGCCCTGCTACTGGGTGGTGAAGGCCCTGCTGTTTGACAGACAGCTTGCTGGGTTGGAAAGAAAATTCTAGATGGAGGATAAATTGTGTTGGGGGTTGGGCAGTTATACTGGTGGTTAACTGCACATGTTACCATGCACAAGGATGTGGGTTCAAGCCCCTGGTCCCCACCTTCAGAGGGCATAGCAGTTGCACGTGTTTGCCTGAATCTGAGCCTATGGGGACAGTTGACAGCACACAGATGTTTTTGAGGGGGTCAGCGCACTTTTGGCTAATAGACCCACAGGTGGAGCTGTGCTCCCCCTTGAGAGTCATGAGGAGAGAGATGCCAGGCTGCAGTCTTACTTAAAAGAGACAACGAAGCTGCGGTCAGCCCAGCCCAAGACCAGTGATGGGCGGATTCTTGAGACTTTCTTGGGTTTCTTCATGTTGGGTGCCACCCAAATGTCCAGCAGGGGCACCCAGTACTTGATTCTGAAGTGACCCTTGAACCTGGAGAGGGAACAGAGCACAGAGCAGTCAGCTGGCATCTCCAGCATTCTGAGAGCAGCTGGGTTTCTCCTGGGGAGATGGTGGGTGTGTTTCTGTGGCTCCTTCCCCTCTAAGCAGAGCCTTGGGAGCACAGAAGAGGGAGGGCTGGGGCCTGAGTGCTGTTGCTGACTGGAGCCTGGCCCAGGATGTCCCTGAACACTCCTTACCAGTGGGAGAAAAACAGCCATTTTCCTGAACATTGTAGAGCAATTAGATAACCCCCCTATATTTATGAGCTCACTAAGAGAACCTTTCACTCATTTAGCATCTTTCCATGTAGTATCTTATTTGTTAATCATAATGATCCATGATCATATTTCCCTTATTAATTGTATGAAAATTGTAATTAACTTATTAGGTAATTATTGTCACCCTGAAAGTGCTTGAGGATACTAATGAAATAAGTCATGCATTATACGTTCAGTTAAATATATTTTCTATGAGACTGAAAGAATTAAGATGTATTTTCCATGTCACTTCGTTTTAATTGCCACTGGGGTTATCACAGTGGCTGCCTGATGAATCCACTGTTGTTACTGATCATTCCCCTGTTTCTGTGTGTTTGTTTTTGAGAGGACCGAGAGAAATTGAGAGGGTGGGAGACTGAGTTGAAGAGAGGAATGAATCTGCAGCCCTGCTAACTGCTTATGAAGCTTCCCCTGCAGATGAGGAGTGGGGATTGAACCTACAACCTTGGGCATGGTAATAAGTATGCACACTGAACCAGGTGTGCCACCAGCCAGCCACCCAGTCTCAGTTTCTAAGGGCTTTGCATACCTTTCCATAAGTTAGAGGGAAAATATTTACCTCAAAGAAAGCGTGCACATGTTTACAATGAGTCAATAAGTGCAGCAAGCAAGTAGAAAGAAAAGTAAAGACACCATAAAATATTGAATCAAATAGTTTATAATTAGACCTAGATACCTCTTCACCCACTTCCTATTTCACTTCCTTGATCACACTAAGGCTAAACTTGTCAGACAAAGTAAGGACAACAAAAGCTGAATAAGGGCAAGAGACCAGCAGACTTCAATGATGGCTCTCTTGGTCACCACCAGGCCACGCCATCATCTGGGGCCCAAGTCAGGAAATCCTGGGATTCCCACATAGACATGATGGGCCTAGACCTCTGACAGAGACCTGTCTGCACTGTCACTGGTCATCTCCATCAGGAGCAACACCATAACCTCTTGTGGGCCTCTACAGGACCTTGCCCTCAATGTGGGACAGCAATAGTAGGGACTGCCCCACTCTCCAAAGGGAGGTTGGCTCAACATACTCTGCCACTGGAGGAAGACTGGTCCTGAAATAAGTGCAGCCTAGAAACGTAAAGGAATCATGTGAGATAAGCTAAAAGGTGAAGGATGAGTAGAGATGATCTCACTTGTAGGCAGAACATAAGGTTCAACAACAGAAAGGAGAATCACGTAACAAAACGTGGACTGGTTTGGTGTATTGAGCGAAAGGAAAGGACTCTAGGGAGGGAGGGCAGGGAGAGGGCTAGGTTGGGTGTGGGGGACAGGGGATGATTGTGGAGTCCTGGAGCATGATGGGAAAGGACCAAAGTCAGTGAAGAGAGTGTTTTGCAGATACCTATCAAGGTGCAATGTCAAGATTACCTTTGTGTCAAGAACTGTACAAAACCATAAACCTACAATAATATTAGTTTAAAAGATAAAAAGTTGTTATTTCAAACTTGCTTTCTTAGTGTTTTATTCATAATGTTTCACTTAAAGTCTGGCCAAACGTAAAAAGCTGCTTAAATGCTGTGCCCATCATAAAGCCAGGCAGAGGCTCACGTACGATGAAAAGGACCTTGTCCATGAGCAAAGGGAACTGCATAGTGGGAGCTGTCACTGGGTGTCTCTCCTCTCTGTTCCCTTCCCCATATCCTTCTCTTGTCTCTCAGGTACTTTCAAAGAAATTTGAAGAGGACTTTGCTCAACAGTGTTGTCCACTGACTGAATTCATTGCCTCGTGTCACACAAAATAAATTCAGTTAATGAATTACTCATTCCCTCATTCCCAGGTCCCCGTCACCAGGTGCAGGCTGTGAATGGAAACACTTTGCAGAAATTCAGTGTTAGTGTCTGTGAGTCCCTGGAAGCATGTCTGGCTGTGGCTTGTCCTGTCTACCTCGTGCCCAGTTGGAAGAGCAGGCCAGTGGTGGGTCCTCCAGGCTGGGTCCCCGCTGGCCTCTGACTCTGCGTCCCTCCTTCAGCTTCTCCACCCTGGCTGCCCTTCCCCAGAACTTGGGGCCCTGCCCAGTCTCCCTTCTTCCCCTCTGCTGCCTTCCCAGTGCTGGACAGAAACCTTGCAGAAAAACCACCTCTTCTGTCCTCAGGGCAGCAGAGAAGAAGCAGCTGTGGGGTAAAGAGCAGGGGGAGCAGGTACGCACTTCGTGTTGGAGATGAGCAGCATGTTGGAATATAAGATCATTTGTCTTTTCTGCCACTTCCGCCCCTTCTGGAATTTGGCAGGGCCAAAGAGCAGTATGCGGCCACGAGGCATCACTGGGATGTTCTCCTCTTGCGGGCCACTCTCCTCCACAGAAGTCCTGCAACACAGCAGACCCACAGGGCAGCTTGTCAGCAGGCATTCAGGACACAGGGGCTCATGCTGATGCCAGCACTCACAGCATTACAGAGGAATCTCAGTCCCCCAGAAGGACTCAGCACCCCCACTCAGGAGTCCTGAGCTACACAGAGCTCCTATGAGAGTTGAGGTCACTCAGGGCCAGTGGAGATGGAGGGCAGCTTGAAGGACAGGACACAGGGACTGTCACGTTAGTGTCAGGGGACAAGGAAGCAGCAGAGTCACTGGACCTGGGAGAAAGGACACACTAAGAGGGAGTGAGGGGGAGTGAGGGTTGGGGTCCTGGTGCTTGGTGCTGGGGAAGGAGCTGAGTGAGGGGTGAAAGTGTTCTGTAGATCCGGCTCATGGGGAGATGAGAAATCTTACCTGTGTCAACAATCCGCACTGTAGTGAATTATCAATGACCCCCAATATAAGAATAAAAAAAAAAGTAAGGGGATGCTAGAGGTCAAAGGAGAGAGGATGAGAAATGTTTCAAAGAACCAGCTCAGGGCCAAGGCCTAAAGGCAGCACAGCGTCTAGAGTGTTGTGGTAAAATCATCAACCCCAAGTATCATCTGCAGTTTTTGCCTGTTTGACTCTGCTGCTTTCTTCACCCATTCCTCTCCCCCTTTTCTTTCCTCTTTGCTTCTTTTCTCTTCTCTTCTCTGTCTCTCTTCCTATGTCATAAAAATAATTTTAAACAGATATACGTGGGACCTACAGAGGTCAGATTGCATGGACTCCAAGAGTGTGAAGAGGTCATTCCATTGTGGTCTCACATTAACATATACACTTAGATAACAGAATTATTGAAAACTGACTCTAATCTTCTTTAAGTCAGTCTTCACTTTGGGGGTGAGGGAGGCAGGAATCCCACAATCATCTAATAATAAATCAAACATCCAAATGTTTCTCAACTCAAGGAAGTACAAAGCTATTTGTGGCTGTGCCCTGAGTAAGCCCACAGGACTCTGATCCTAGCAGGTCAAGTCTGCTCTCTGGCATCAGCAGGAGGGAATCTCATGAGACCAGAGCTGAAGCTGAGGATTCTGTCAGTGGGCATCACACAGAGCACATCCTGGGACTGCCCTCCTCCTGCTCTGCCGGTCACACAGGGCATGTGAACAGACTCTACCTGAAGCAGGACAGACAGCCCAGACACCCTGAAAGCCGCGAAGACTTTCTGGTAGACTCAGACATCCTCTATTCTTCACTCCTTGATGCTAAAGAGAGAGCTGGACACAGAACTGCTTGCACTGTCAGCTCAGTCTTCAAGACTGAAGATTCCACTGTAGCCAAGGCCCCTGGGCTGTGATGTCATCGGTCAAAGGTCAGTGTCATAACTGACCAGCTGACAGCATGACTGACTCCTTGAAGCATGTTATACCACCACTCTTCATTATTAATTCTAAACAGTAAATATCACAGCCAGATATTCACATAGGTGCTGTCAGAGACACACTATTTCCAGGAGCATAAGTAGTGTGTGTGTGTGTGTGTGTGTGTGTGTGTGTGTACACATAATGGCATTGTTATCTCCATAAACCCATTTTAAAAATAAACAATCCAGTAGCAAATGAGTTGTAGATATTCCTTTCTTTAGTTTATTTATTATTTAAATTTCTTTATTGGGGAATTAATGTTTTAAACTCTACAGTAAATACAATAGTTTGTACATGCATAACATTTTCCAGTTTTCCATATAACAGTACAACCCCCATTAGGTCCTCTGTTATCCTTTTTGGACCTGTATTCTCCCCTCCACCCACCCCAGTCTTTTACTTTGGTGCAATACACCAATTCCAGTTCAGGTTCAAGTTGCACATATTCTATGATGTCCTTCAACTCTAGTATAAAGATACACATCCGAGTAACCACTAGAGGACTTGATGTAGCCTAGAATAGATGCCTTAGCTTTTTGCTATATCTTTTCTCTTTTTTATTATTAGGTCTTTCATTTTCTTTTTAATTTGCTATTAATTTTGTTACAAGATTGTGATCACATTGTACAGTTTCACACCACCAGAGTACTGTATCCCCTCTCTCCCAAAGACAACCACCAGAGTTCTCACAAGTCTCACAGTTTGCTTGCTTCTGTTTTGTTTGGATTTTTTTTTACAAGTTCAGTGAATCATATCTCCAGATTCCACATATGAGTGAAACCATCTGGTAGTTGTGTTTCATATCTTCACTTATTTTGGTAAGTATAATCACTTCAGTTCTATCCATTTTGTCGTTTTTGATTGCAGAGTAGTATTTCATGGAGCATCTATCCCATGACTCCTTATTCAGTCAAGTCATCTGATGATGGGAATCTAGGTGGCTTCCACTCTTTTTCATTTTCTTTTTAATAATCATTTTACTATAGTTCACTGGACAGGGACAGAGAAAGTGAGAGTGAATGAGCAGATGGAGAGATAGAGAAGGAGAAGGAGAGACACCTGCTGCACTGATTCAACTGCTTGTGAAGCTCTTCCTCTTCAGGGGGACCAGTGTCTTGAACCCAGCAGCTTGTAACTAGTGCTCTGAGTCAGGTGTGCCCCTCTCCTCCACCCCTCCAGCACTTCTTTCTTAAACAGCTCTGGTAAGATGCACTCCATCTGATCACAGACAAGAAACATACAGATTAACATCAGTGAGTCACTGGTCAGAACAATCAGGGTGCTGAGCCCCAGACAGGTGTGTTTGTGTCTGTGTCTGCTTGTGTGGGGAGAGGTGGGGAGAAGCCTGTTCTCACTGCCCTGCTGCATCATCTGAGTGCTTGACCAGGCTGGGGTTCCTCAGACTTCTCTTTCTTTCTTACCTTTTCCTTAGTATCCTGTAAACTATTTGAAAGAAAATACGATGTGATGCTTGAACAGTGCTTTCCTCACTCAAGTCATGAAATATGAGACAGATGTTTTGTGTCCTTAAGAAAAAGATTAAGAACAAGAGCAACTGAAGCACACATCATGGGTTTCCCCCGTGCTGCTGGGAAATGGGTAAAGCACAGTCAGGTGCCACTGGTTTTTTTTCAACTGCTTCCATCTCCCAGTGACTCATTGGAAAACCACCTCTAAAAGGTCCAGGGAGATTTGCTTTAGCTGCTGCAGCCCCTCAGTCTGCCCTGTGACCGTGACCAGGAGGACACAGTCCAGGCCACCTGAGTAAAGTGGCCTTGCTGGGCCTTGCTCTGTCCCCTTCCTGTTCCTATTGAGACTCACAGCCCCCCTCCTCCTCACCCCTGTGGCATATCCAGGGGGACTCTGTCCCTGCTCTCACTGAGCCTCGGCCTCCTGCTCTTGCACTGCTGCCCTGAAAAGATGTGCAGGGACCTGGGGTTGGGCCACTGCACCCCAGGTCCTGCAGGAGCTGCTGCCCTCCAGGGTAGCAGAGTAGCAGGGTAGCTGAGTGCAGATGTGCTCGGTGGTGGGGTCCTGAAACCTCAGCCACAAGGCCATGTCACTGCCTCCCCTTGGAGCTTACAGGAGCTTCTCCTCTGCTTCCTGAGGACCGGGGACCCAGGAATCTCCATAGGTTACAGGGAGGGCAGGTGGGATTGTGCCTGTGTGTCAGTGAATGAACTGTGAACCATGAAGCCCCCTGTAAGATAATGAAAAAAAAAAGCCTGTAGAGATGTAGGTTGGCCCATGTCTACAACATTAGGGGAACTGAGGTGGCTTGCAGTGGGGAGACTGAGGAGTCAGAACTCTGGTGCTGGGAATGGTGTAAATTCAAAGCCCTGTCCACAGGCTATTTTGTAAAATTAAAAAATGAATCAATTAATTAAAAAATAGCACATGGTAGGCAATAGCAAGGTGAACACAGAACACCTTTAATTTCATTAGATGTTTAGCATGAAGTGGCCTTTTCTTCCTGCTCTTTCCATACCACGGTTATCGCTGAGGCTCATTGCCTGCCGGACTCCACCTTTCCTGGAGACCTTTTTATTTTTTTTATTCTCTTTCTTTTTTTTTTTTCCATTTTTCTTTTGATGGTGACACAGAGAAAGGGAGAGAAGACAAAGGGGAGAGACCCTTGCAGCACTGCTCATCAGCTCATAAATATCTCTCTCTCTCTCACACACACACACACACACACAAGGACCCAGGACTTGAACCGCAGCTGCACTGTGGTGGTAACATGTGCACTCTTCCAGCTGAGCCACCACCTAGGGCCTGGTCTTTCCACTGAGCCCTCTGTTTGCACACACCAAGGGCAGTTTGAGCACTGTGGTGGGTGACCGCCCGAGTGTGAGACACACACAGACAGACGCACAGACACACACAGCAGGCAGGCAGCTGGCAGGCCTCGTCCCGTGTCCTCCCCAGTGGAAGCTGCCTCACTCTCAGGCCTGCAGTGAGAGCTCTGTTTCTCCTTCCCTGTACCTTCTATCTCGCCCTTTCTCAGCCTATTTCTCTCTGTCTCTGTCATAAAAAGATAATGAGTAAAAAACAATAAAAGGAAAGCTGGCCGCTGGGAGCATTAAATGTATCACACAGACAGCAACCACCGTAGAAAACCCCTGCAGCAAAAATGAAGAAATAAATGCATTTACATTTTTATTAAATCAGACTTCATATGATAACTAAATGTGTTATATTGAAGAGGTATCAATACAACTAAATATTAGGATGAACTCTGTGTAGGAAATTGTTGCCTCCACCAACTAGGTTGTTGGCCTGTGGATACAAAGGTACTCAAGGAAGTACTTTGCTCCCTCCCTCCCTCCCTCCCTCCCTTCCTTCCTTCCTTCTTTCCTTCTTCCTTTCTTTGTTTCTTTCCTTCCTTCTTTCCTTCCTTTCTTTCATAATATCTCTATTTTTTTCATGCCTAGGGTTTCACTCCTCCAAAGCTGTTTTGTTTTGTTTTGTTTTTCCCAGATAAGGACAGAGAGAGAGGAAAGCTCTCAGCACTGCCTGCCGTCTTCTACAGTGTGGGGAGGCCCAGGCCTGAGCCCAGGTGGTGCACAGGGCAAAGTGGGCAACTGTCTGGCTCAGCCATCTTGCTGGTCCTGAAGGGTCTTTCCTACCTCTATTCTAGCTTTTACCTCATTTAATAACACTTCAACATACTAACTGCCAGACAGTTCTCATCTCTTTCTTATTTACTTTTAAATTTATTTTTACTTTTTTTATTAGAGAGTTCTTCTAGCGTTTGCCATTAGAGAGTTAATATTCATTCACAAAACTGTAAGGTAAAAGGGTACAGTTCCACACGGTTCTCACCACCAGAAATCAGTGTCCTCACTCCTCCATTTCACCTGGGTGATGTTGGGAGTGTTTGTCACCAGGAATATTGTTTTTATAGCTTCAATGAGAGGGAAGCTAATGTGCAAAACACCAGAGGAAGCTATGCACAGTTTCACTTATCTGAGAGAAAAGTTCTCCCAAGATCACCCATATAGGCTGATTCTATAACTAATGTGTGTGTGTGTGTGTGTGTGTGTGTGTGTGTGTGTGTGTACCCCTGTCCCAAATTTTTATAGTGGTCCTGCCTTTACCCCCTTTCCAGTTCACCCCCTGGCATCTATTACTACCAGGAGTCTTTCTCCGCCACCCTTCTCAGATAAGTGAAACTGTGCAAAGCTTCCTCTGGTGTTTTTCAATTCGCTTCCCTTTCATTGATGCTATAAAAACAAGCTTCTTGGTGACAAAAAGTTTGGATCCTGGTGGAATAGTGGTACAGAGCCCTCTGGTTCACTTCTCCTCCCATAAATCCCTCTGGGAGTCTGGACCAAAGATCATTATGGGGTGCAGAAGGTGGGAGTTCTGGCATCTGTAATTGCTTCTCCACTGGACATAGATATTGGCAGATTGATACATACCCCTAGTCTATATTATCTTTCCCTGGTGGGGCAGGGTTCTGGAGAGCTGTATTCTGGGTCATGTTGGTGAGGTTGTCTGCCCAGGAAAGTCAGGAGGGTAATACAGTAGCACCTGGAACTTGGTGACTGAAAGTCAGAAAGATGGGAAGCAGGACAAAACATTTAATGAATAAGAACCCTCAAGTACGTGTGATGCCTTCTTTAGACCCTTACACTAGAATTCCAGGCTTGTGAGGTCTGAGTCTAATCGAGAAGGACCATGAAGGACTCTTGTCTGAGGCATGTAATTGCCCCTTACTTAGGGGGACATGTACACCTGTGCCCAGCATCCTAGGCCCCAGCCTATGTCTACTCTGTAACTTTGTTAGAAAACGTGCTGTGGAAATGGAACTAGGTGGTCTCATGTGTGAGGAAAGATCTCACCATAAGAGGAGATGGGATGTTGACATCTCCGACTTGGTGTCTGGAGACAATCCACAGTAACAAGTCAGCAGCAGCACGTAGTGGCCTGGTGGCTCAGGTAGTGTTGATTGAGCTGAGCTTGTTTTTCTTTGAAATTCCAGTGGTTGGGATTTACCATAATATACTTGACCTCACTATGCTTTCTGCTGTTTAAGGCTGTCTGCTAATAACAGTATCTTAGATACTGACAGGGCCAATCGATTTTGATCTATCTGGCTAAGGTTATAGGTAAGTTAGGTACTTATACACACACATACACACATTCATCAAATGGTCTTTAAAGATTATAAACAGATGTTGTAAATATAGTGGTCAATGGTGTAGATATGTCTCTCAATACCTTGTAATTGTCTAAATATGTGATTTCCGTTTAAACTGTGTACAGTCTGGAGATGGCTTTATTGTGCAAATTCACAAAGAGCAGAAAACACCCAGAAAAAGTTGAAAGTCTCCATAGTTTGCTGGGTCAGGAGTCAATGATTTTCAACTGCTATCCTGCCTTCTAGGCTTCTATTGATGGTCAGTTGCTCCTTGGGGATCCTCTTGCTGGTCCACTCTCCTTGTTGGGGATATTCTGCCTGATTCAGCAGCTGTTAGCTTTCATTAGTAGAACACATCTGCTAGTTTTCCCCCTGGGGCCCCATATATGTCAGTAGGTCTTGCTGAGATCAAGCATGTGCACCAAAGACACAGTAAGTAGACCAGGGTCTGCTGATGCATTGGTAGCTTTCAGTTTGCCAATGCTCTAACCCTCTGTAACCTAAAGTTTTGTTCTAAAAAAAATCCATCCTTGGGAGTCCGGCAGTGGCGCAGTGGGTTAAGCGCACGTGGCGCAAAGCGCAGGGACCGGCGTAAGGATCCCGGTTCGAGCCCCCGACTCCCGACCCACAGGGGAGTCGGTTTACGGGCGGTGAAGCAGGTCTGCAGGTGTCTATCTTTCTCTCCCCTCTCTCTCTGTCTTCCCCTCCTCTCTCCATTTCTCTCTGTCCTATCCAACAACAAAGCAACGTCAACAATGGCAATAATGACCGAAACGAGGCTGCAACAACTAGGGCAACAAAAAGGGGAAAAAATGGCCTCCAGGAGCGGTGGATTCATGGTGCAGGCACCGAGCCCAGCAATAACCCTGGAGGAAAAAAAAAATCCATCCTTATTTGTGAAATGTATGACATGTTTTAATAAAATGACTTTTACACACACACACACACACACACACACACAAAGATGTATGTAAATTTTCCATGGTAAGAAAACCAAAATAATTCTAGAATTTGGGGCTATTGGATTTGGTTATCTTGTGCCTTATAGGTTACATACACATATGCACAAAAATCCATAGACCTATAAGATGTACCTTACGGAAAACCAAAATATTTGTGGTATTTGGGGCTGTTGGCTGTTTGGCTATTGGCCAAGAGTGAGGTTGTTCAGTTTAGGACTTTTTTCCCCCCAGTGCTAAGAGAGGAGCTGTCGCTGGAGGGCAGTGTTAGACAATTAAAAAAAATCAATGCATAGTATCCTTGCCTTTCTTTCAGAGAGAAGACATTTTAAATCCAGCAGCACAGATACAGTTATCTTCTCATTCAACTGCATGAGTTTGACCTCTGAGGTTATTTCACTGTTTTGTTTGTCTCTAGTCGTTGCAGTCCATAGAACTCACCTCTTCTAAACCCCCCCCCCTGTGAACCCCAGTGATTTCACCTACGAGTTATTTAGGAAACCGGAGTCTCTGTATCTGCTGCTTTCTGACTTGAACTGCCTTGTCTTCAGCACTCAGATAATTAATAAAGGAATGATGCCTCAGGTGTTACTGTGAGTCTGGTTTTGAGAGGCTTCCTTGTGCCTGTATGAATGGGATACACTCTTTCTAGAGAGCTTACACAACAAGATTTCTTTCACTGCCCACAAGGACTTCTTTGGATTGCACCAAATCTTTCATCTTTCCTGCATCCTAAAGTTGTCTATTTCATCCTAAAGTTATCTATTTCATCCTAAAGTTGTCTATTTCAATAACCCTGATATATATATATATATATATATATATATATATATATATATATATATATATCCGTGCCTGCACTGCGAATCTACTGCTTCTGGAGACCATTACCCACATTTTTGCTGCCTTTGTTGATGTGCCATTGTTGTTTTATTTTTATTGTTGCCATTGCTGTTGTTGTTGCTGCTGAACAGGGCAGAGAGAAGTCGAGAGAGAAGCAGAAGACATAGAGGGGGAGAGAAAGTATGACACCTGCAGACCTGCTTCACTGCCTGTGAAGCGACTCCCCTGGAGGTGGGGAGCCAGGGGCTTGAACTTTTTTGGATCCTTATGCAGGTCCTTGTGTTTCATGCCATGTGTGCTTAACCCACTGCACTGCTACTGCCTAGCCTCTATTTTCTAGTTTTAAGGTCTTCCTTGCATATGGGTATGGATATGGATATGCTTACATGCTATTTTTATAATGAGTGCTCAATTTAAAAATACAAAATGTCTGAATTTAAAATGATTAAAACTCATGCCTGGAGATGAATAATAATTGTATTTATATACTATTTGCACTTGTGTTTCATTTGGCTCTTCCTCTTTTTTTTGCCTCCAGTGTTATTTCTGGGGCTCAGTGCCTGCACCAGGAATCTACTGCTCCTGCAGGCATTTTTTCTATTTTATTAGGCAGGGCAGAGAGAAATTGAGAGAGAGGAGGGGGAGATAGAGAGAAGGAGAGAAAGATAGACACCTGCAGACCTGCTTTGCTGCTTGTGAAGCAACCCCTCTGCAGGAGGAGAGCCAGGGGCTTAAACTGGGATCCTAGCACAGGTCCTTGCACTTTGTACTATGTGCGATTAACCTGGTGAACCACCACCTGGCCTGGCCTTTTGGCTTTAACTAAAATTAAAGTATGGTTTTTGCTATGATTGCCACTGTCCAATCAGTAAGGTGGTCCTAACTTTAATCTTGTGATACAACTATTATCACTATTATTCCAATTTACAGTTGAATTTGCAGCTAGAGATATGTTTTTAACTAATCAGACACCGAAGAAATGTGACCACTAGCTAATTATAGATCGTGTTTATGTAATTGGCAGAGCTGCTCTTGCTGACACTGAAGTTGATTGCACTCACCTCTTAGACTTTCTGTAGATTCTGACTTAGAAAGGTACATCAAAACTCTGGTGACTGCTATGTGCCAAGTAGGGATTCATAGGCTTATTAATATTTTCTCAGTAGTGTAAAGCCACCTGTATTCTGAGGCTCATTGGATCAGTCAGTCAGATGTGTAACATACTGGTAGGACCTGAAGGTTCACAGATGAGTTGGAGCACAGCAAGGCGTGTGCTTGACGACTTAGCTTCCTACCCACCGCAGCATGTCCTGTCCTGGAGTGAATGGTGCTCTGGCCTGTCCCTTATACAAAATTACAACTTATTACTGTTTGACTCACAGGTTAGTTAGTTTTTGAAATCGGTGATTCTATTCAGTGTCAGTGAGGCTGAGGAAGTGACATTCTTACCAGCATTGCTGAGTTGGTTGCAAATTGATGCACACTTTCAGGAGAAAAATTTCTCAAATGATTGTTAAACTGAAAAAAATCACATGGGCTTGGGAGCCAGGCAGTAGCACCCCTGGTTGAGTGCAGACATGACATCTGCAAGGACCCCTGGTCAGGACTTCAGTCTCCACCTGTGGGAAAAAGCTTTACAAGTGGTGAAGCAGGGCAGGAGATCTATCTATCTCTATCTATCTATCTATCTATCTATCTCTATCTCTATTGCTATCTCCTGTTCTCTCTCAATATCTCTTTCCATATTGATTTTTCTGTCTCTATTAAACAAAGAAGTAAAATATTAATAAAGAGCTGTAAAAAAAAAAAAAAGAAAATACATAGACTCTTTGAATAAGAATATACTTTAAAAAACTTGTCCCAAGGAAATCACTGGGCCTTTGCTCCAAAATTCATTACACAGATCCTGGTACTTCAGAGAAAAATAGACAAATAAGAAATGGTTTTAAAATAATAAGTTCTATGGACTGGGAGGTGGTGCAGTGTATAAGGCATTGGACTCTCAAGCATGAGGTCCTAAATTCAATCCCTGGCAGCACATGTACCAGAGTGATGTCTGGTTCTTGCTCTGTCTCCTATAATTTCTCATTACTCAATAAATAAAAGCTGAAAGAAAAATTTTTAAGTTCCAGGAAGATAACTCATAAGCAGAGCACAGAACATAGATGCATATAAACGCAGGTTCAGTCTGGTGTGTGTGTGTGTGTGTGTGTGTGTGTGTGTGTGTGTGTGTGTGTGTGTGTGTGTGTGTGTGTGTCTGTGTTAGAAATAAGTGTATCTGGGGCTGGGTGGTAGCACACCTGTTTGAGCACACATGTTACAATGCTGAAGGACCCGGGTTGAGGCTCCTAACCCCCAGTTTCAGGGGGATAGCTTTGCAAAAGGTGAAGCAGGGCTGCAAGTGTCTCTCTGTCTTCCTCTCTAACTTCCCTTTCCTCTCAATGTCTGGATGTCTCTGTCCAATAAATTAAGATAATAAATTTTTAAAATATATATGTATATATACATATATATGTATATATATTTTTAAAAAACTGAGGAAAGACACAAAGGAAAGACACAAATGGGCTGGGTGTATGGATCAACATGCCAACTCCCATGTTTAGACGAGAAGTAGTTACAGAAGGCAGAATTCTTACCTTCTGCGCCCCAAAAGGAATTCTGGTCCATACTCCCAGAGGGAGGAGAAATGTTATGGGAAGGTGACTTGAAGATAACTATTTACAGAAGGGATAAGTCAACTCATATCTTTAACCTTGGGAGAACCACTGCAGTTCCCAGTGAAGGGGCAGAAAAGGAATGGAATTGTACTTCTGTTGTCTCATAATTTTGTAAATCAGTATTAAGCCACTAATAAAAATCTTTCAAAACTTGAATCATCTGTGTTCAGGCAGTGGCAGTCCCAGTTGAGTGCACATATTGATATGTGCAAGGACCCAGGTTCAAGCCCTTGGCCTCCATCTGCAGGGAAGAAGCTTCATGAGCAGTGAAGCCACGATGCAGGCATGTCTCTGTCTCTCTCCTTCTTTCTCCCCAACCCCTGTCAGTTTCTTTCTGTCCTGTCAAATATGAAGGAAACAAAAACCAAAAAAAAAAGGGAAGGAAAACTGAATGGTCACTAGGGTCAGTGGATTCATTGTGGAAGCACCAAGCCCCAAATGATAACCCTGGTGGAAAAATAAAATCTAAAAATGGTAGAATTTTGTATTCAATTATCAAAATAATGTAGTAGCATAATTTTGTAGGTTTGGAAATTTATTACAGACTCCATCTTAAGCAACAAAAGCAAATTAATATGTAAAGTATGATGGATTCCTTGTGCAGGCAACAATCCCCAGCAATAACCCTGGTGATGAAAAAAACAAACAATAAAAACAACAACAACAACAACAACAAAAATGATGTTGAGATAAAGAAGTTAAAAGAATCTTTAAATCTAAAGCAAACAGGTAAACAGTAACAAGTCAGCCCACATATCCTTGTAGACACTATATAGTAGCCAGTGTGCAGACATCAGATAAAACAACAGTGCTGTTGGGGGATGGTCTAGACGTGAATTGCAGTAGATAATGAAAAATAAAATTGTTTCTAGAATGTGATTAGTAGTCTTTTTAGTTACATAGCATTTCCTCTCATTGTACACATTCTAGTGTTAATGAATCTAGTTTCTTTGATACTTGATTAAAACCAAGGGTGAAGGACAGTGATAATGAGGAACAATAAATAACTTCCAAAAAGCCCCCAGGGTTGACTCACTCACCAGCTGGGTGGCCAGTCTCAGTGAAGATTCATGTGAACACCATACTTACCTCTGGACCTGTACGGAGACTTTGCATGAAGTCTTGGAAGAGTGTCTGTCACACTCATGCTTAATGTACCCAAGTGTGGATTAACTAGGGGACAGGTGACCCTTTCAAATCACATGTAGGAACAACTCCAAATTCAGTTAAACTCGGTCCTCTTGCTTGTCTCCAGGACATCCACGGAGCACCCCCTGGTCTCTTCCCTGGCTGGCGAGTTTTTTCACCCGCCTGTTGCTGCTTCTGCTGTTCAGACCTCTTTTAATGTGGATGTCCATGTTCACTACAGGCTGTGTTGCAGAATAGACTCAGTTCCCTGTTTGTTTTTGTTTTTTTTTATTTAAGTTTCAGGTGATCTTCAAGGGTTTTATTCAACAGCTTCTTCTTTGGGACACCATCTTTGAAGTTTCTGAGTTTTCCTTGTGCTTTGATCTGATAAACTAAGCATTAAAGACTGACTGCTCAGCCTCCTTACATGTTCCTGCTGTGCACTGTTTCCTCCTGGTGGAGGCCTCAGTGCTGTTGCCTGACCTCTTCAACAGTCCTTTTCATCAGCTCAACTCCCACAACTTCCTGCACCTCCTGGTTTGAATGGGAATGTTCCTAGTCCCCATTTCAGGAAGTTTTGCTGCTCCAAGAATTTTAGTTTCCTCTTCCTCTCCTTTTGTTTGGCAGTGTGGGGAGGACCTCAGGTTTCTAGCGTGTCTCCTCATGCTGGCTGACGTTGCCCATTCATATAGTGATAGACTGAAACACCACTGCTGGGGCCAGATGGTGGCACATATGTTACAATGTGCAAGGACCCGGGGTCAAGCCACCAGGCCCCATCTGCAGGGGTGGGGGACAAGCTTCACCAGTGGTGAAGCAGGGCTGCAGGTGTCTCTCTGTCTCTCTCCCTCTGTATCTCCCCCTTTCAATATCTGGCTATTTCTATCCAACAAATAAAGATGAAAGAAAGGAAGAATGAGGGACCTGGGTGGTGGTGCAGCGGGTTAAGCACACAAGGGAGGAAGTGCAAGGACTGGCATAAGGCTCCAGGTTCCAGCACCTGGCTCCTCACCTGCAGGGGGTTCGCTTGACAGGTCGTGAATTAGGTCTACAGGTATCTTTCTTTCTCTTCCATCTCTGTCTCCCCCTCTTTTCTGGATCTCTCTCTGACTTTACCAACATCAACAATAGCAATAACAATAGAGAAAGAGGGAAGAGAGAGGTAGAGAGAGGGAGTGGGGGAGAAAGGAAGCAAGGAATAAAGAAAGAGAAAGAAAGAAAGAGGGAAAGAAAGAAAGACCACTCTCTGAAACCTGCTCTGGTGCTGTGGTCCCTCACTATGGTCCTAGAACTTGAATGTGGACCACGTGCATGGCAAGGTTCTTGTCCTGCCTGATGGAATACATCTCCAGTCCTCTTTCTTCACTTTTTATTTCATTTTATCTGATTCTTGTGTTTTTAAATTTTATGATTAGATTGTAAAATTCCAGTGTATAGTGCTGTGTCACACCCACCACCAGAGTCCTGAATCCCAACCACTCCACTACCCAAAGATGACCACTAGAGTTCTCACAAGTCTTACACTTTGCTTGATTCTGTTTTGTTTTTTCAAGTTCATATGTTTCAGTTATCTATATTCCACATGAGTGAAACCATCTGAGAGTTGACTTTAGTGCCTTTATTTATATCTAGAAACAAAATCATCTCCAGTTCTATCCATTTTGTCCTGAAAGACACAATATCATCTTTTTGATTGCCGAGTAGTATTCCGCTGAATATATATCCCATAACTTCTTTAGCCAGTCTTCTTTTTTTTTTTTTTATAAAATCTTCTAAAAATAAAGGGGGCTGGGTGGTGGTGCGCCTGTTACAATGCATAAGGACCCGGGTTCGAGCCCCTAGTCCCCACCTTGAAGGGGAAAGCTTTGTGAGTGATGGAGAGCTGCAGGTGTCTCTTTTTTTTAACCAGAGCACTGCTCAGCTCTGGTTTATGGTGGTGCATGGGATTGAACCTGGGACTTTGGAGGCCCAGGCATGAGAGTCTCTTTGCAGAACCATTATGCTATCTACCCCCGCCCCAGTGTGTGTCTCTCCCTCTCTGTCACCCCCTTTCCTCTCAATTTCTGGCTGTCTCTGGTCAATAAATAAAGATAATTTTTGAAAAATTTAAACAGAGTGGGGCAGTAGCACAATGGGTTAAGCACACATGGTGCAAAGCACAAGGACCGGCATGAGGATCCCGGTTCGAGCCCCCGGCTCCCCACCTGCAGGGGAGTCGCTTCACAGTTGGTGAAGCAGGTCTGCAGGTGTCTGTCTTTTTCTCCCCCTCCCTGTCTTCCCCTCCTCTCTCCATTTCTCTCTGTCCTATCCAACAACAGCAATAGCAACAACAACAATAGCAAGGGCCACAAAATGGGAAAAGTGGCCTCCAGGAGCAGTGGACTCCTAGTGCAGGCACTGAGCCCAGCGATAACTCTAGAGCCAAGAAAAAATAATTTATTTTAATTAAAAAAAAAAAAAAGATGGGAAAGCTATCAGGGGAGGGGGTGGGATATGGAGACTGGGTGGTGGGAATTATGTGGAGTTGTACCCCTCCTACCCTATGGTTTTGTTAATTTATCCTTTCTTAAATAAAAAAAAAGAAAGAAAAAGGAGGGAAGGGAGGAAAGGAGAAAGAGAGAAGGGTAGTGGTGTACCTGGTTGAGTGCATACATGTTACAAGGACCCGGGTTCAAGCCCCCAGTCCCCACCTGCAGGGGGAAAGCTTCATGAGAGGTGAAGCAGGGCTGCAAGGCTGCTCTGTCTCTCTCTCTCTGTCACCCTCTTCCCCCTCGATTTATGGCTGTCTCTATCCAATAAATAAAGACAATATTTAAAAAGACAGAGAGTGAGAGAAAGAAAGCAAAGAACAAAAGAGCAAAACTCCCATGTGAAGCGAGTAGCCCAGTCCCTGTGGGGTGCTGGTTTCAAAGACCCCATCTGCCCTTCGGTGGGCATCTCAGGGATTCTTTGGCCTGCACAGTGGGCCAGAGGCAAGGTCACCAGGCAAGGCGCACAAGCGCAGCCTCAAAGCCAGCCCCGACTCCCCACGCCACAGTCTCTAGGGCCCTGGCACTTCGCAACCCCATCACAGTGTGCAAGCACCTGGTTCAAATCCCCAGTCCCCACCTGCCGAGAAGTTTCATGAGCAGAGCAGGACGGGTGTCTGCTTGTCTCTGTCCTTCTCTCTCTTAGCAGGTAGCAAAAGGCAGTGGAATCACTGTGCAGACACTGAGCTCCAGGGGTAACCCTGATGGCAAAATAAATCAATACAAATATATCTATTCTCCCCCCTCCCTTGCTTACAAGGGTGTCAGGGATTGAACCTGGGACTTGGAAACCTTAGGCATAACCATTATGCCATCTACCCGCCCCCAATTATTTTACAGTCCTGGAACGACTCCCTCCCCCACCTCCCGCCAGTCTTCTAATGATGGGCATTTAGGCTGCTTCCTCTCTTTGACTATTGTGAATAATGCAGCTATGAACATAAGAGTGTCTATGTCCCTTCACATTAGTGTTTGAGTGTACTTTGGATAAATGCCTGTATGGAGTTATGGGATATATATATTCCGTGGAATATTACTGTGCATTCAGAAAAATCTGATTACATACAAAACTTTTAGACAAGTTGTTCAGTTTTCTTGAAATATGCCACTGAGTCTTGATAGGGGTTGCATTGTAATTGTAGATTAGTTTTGGTTGAAAGACCATTTAATATTGTTTATTCTTCCAATCCAGGGACGAGGAATGTTCTTCAATTCTTGTGTGAAAAGACATTCTCTATTTCTTTTAACAGTGCCCAATAGTTTTCCTTTATGTGTTTGTATGGTTTATATTTTTAACCTCTTTTGTGAGACCATCCCAAGGTATTTTATGTTTTTGGTTTTGATTGTAAATGTACTTGAGTCTTTTATTTTACTCTCTTCTAACTTTTTTGTATACAGAAATGCCACAGACTTATGAGTATTGACTTTATATCCTGTTACTTTATGAAATTTATTAAATACTTCAGTAGTTTGTCCGTAGAGCCTTGAGGTTCTCTAGATATGTTATCAGTCGTTAGCAAATAGTGCTAGTTTGATTTTTCTTTCTAATTTGCATATATTTGATATTTCTGTCTTATCTGGTTGCAGTGGTGAGGACCTCAGTGACTATAGTGAATAACAGTGGAGGTAGTGGACATCCTTATTTGGTTTTCCCCATTGAGAATGATGTTAACTGTGGGTTTGTCTTAATGGTGTTTACTAGGTTGAGTAAATGTCCTTCTTTTCTCAATTTCTGGAGTGTCTTTATTATAAATGGCTAATGGATCATGTCAAATTATTTTTCACCATTAGTTGATATGACAGTGTGATTTTTTTCTTTTCCTTCTCTCTTTCTGGTATGATAGATTTTATTGATTGGCTTTCAGATATTGTTCCATTCCTGTTTCTCAGGGATGAATCCCACTTGTACTTGGTGAATTATTTTCTTGACATGTTAGACTCATTTTTCAGTGTTTTTTTAAAAAACAAATTGATTGTAATTTCTTTTTTATTATTATTTCAATGTATTTATTTATAAAATCGAAACACTGTTACAAACACTGGTATATTTATGGAATGGAGGAAATGATTTTCTAGGAGAATAAAAAAGAACTGCACCAGGAAAGGCAAAAATACCGAGTAACACATCAAATTACTACATTTCCTTTTAAGTTGCACATCACCTGTTGCCTATTTGGCTGTTGGCCAAAACTAAGGTTGTTCAGTTTAGGAATTTTTTCCCCCATTGCTAAGAGAGGAGCTGCCACTGGAGGGCACTTAGCACTTTTTTAATTGTTTGACAATTAAAAAAATACCAGAGCCTAGTTTCCTTGCCTTTCTTTCAGAGAGAGAAGACATTTTTTTTCCTCCTCCAGGGTTATTGCTGGGCTCAGTGCCTGCACCATGAATCCAACGCTCCTGGAGGCCATTTTTTCCCCCTATAGGCTTCCCACACCTTGGAACTCCCTTCAAAGAGCAGGGAAAGATTTTGTCAGAACAGAGGAGGTAAAAATGAACTCCCAGCCTCCACACCTGCAGAAAGTCAGGAAGCCCTGACCCATGACACCCAGATGCAAAACTGGTCAGAGTTACCAAGCACCCAATCTGAAAGTATGGGGCGTATTGGGGAGTAAAAGAGATAAAACCCTGTCCTGGAAAACTAAACAGAGGAGGAAGACTTGATTCAAAGGTATTTAAAGATAGAGCATGAGAGAAGTGTGTACATGCAAGAACTGGTCCTCAAGAAAAGGAGGTGGCTCAGTAATAGAGCACAGGAATTGCCTGGGTAAAGTCCAGAGTTTGATCCTTAAATCTGTCAAATAACTGAGTAATTATTTTTAAAGTCCAGGTGGTGGAGCACATTTTATAATTCACAAGGACCCAGGTTCAAGCCCCCAGTCCCCACCTGCAGAGGGGAAGTTGCATGAGCATTGAAGTAGGTGTGCAGGTATCTTCTGTCTCTCTCCTTCTCTGTCTCCCCACTACCTCCCCAATTTTCTTTTTTTTTTCTCACCTGACCGCACCTGGCCCGGCAGCCCCGCGCAGGGCCGCGACAACCCGGCCAGGTCCCCCCCGCCGCAGCGCCCCTTCCCCGGGAGCCGGTGCCACCCATCGCAGCCTGGCCAGCGCGGCTGCCGCCCCCACGCCCCACCCCGGCGCCTCAGGCCCGCTCACCTCAACCTGGCCCTACCTCCCCAATTTTCTTTGTCCTGTCAAAAAAATAAATGAAATCAAAACCCAAAAACGAATCCTTAAAAAAAAAAGTACAAATAAGCCTTTAAAGCAGGAGGAGGAGAAGTAGAAGGAGAAGAAAAGAACTGTGGGGCCCTGGAAGTGGCACAGTGGCTAGTAAGGTGCTAGGCTCTGAATCACGAGATCCCAGGCTCGGTCTCCAACATTGCTTGTGAGAGAGTGATGCTCTGGCTCCCTCTGCCCCATCCCTCTCATTAATAAATAAATGTTTAAAAAGAATAAAAGCAAGAACTGGGCCTGAGCTCACTTCTGCTGACAAAACAGAGGGTAGGGGATTTTTTTTAATTTCTTAATTGGGGGATTAATTTTTACTTTCAACAGAACAAAACGATAAGGGGATTCAATTTGGGGCTAAAAGGAGGTCCTTAGTCATCTGTGCTTGCTCATGAGCTTTACCTAAAGGCAATGGGCCCATTCTTATATCTTTGAGATAGGAGGCAATTTCTTATATCTTTGCGACAGTTTAGGGGAAGGGGCCCACAGCTGTAGGCTCCCTCCTTCCTGGGGAGACTGCAAGATAGGGTTGCTGTCTCTTCTGATGTTTACATTTAAAAGTGGTCCTTGCGTAAGATGTTTCCTGGGTTGTAAGCTGACAAGAGAATTTAATTCTGTAAATGCTTGTGTGTTTGTGTGTGGGGGTGTGTGTGTGTGAGAGAGAGAGAGACAGAGAGAGAGAGAGAGAAAAAGAGCGAGAGAGAGAGATACAGCAAAGCACCACTGTAGCCTTTGTGATGCTTGAGATCAAACTCGGGCAGGACCCCATGCTTGAGAGTCAGCTCTCTACCCACTGAATCACATCCCTAGCCAAAAATAATAAGAAATCTTTTTAAAAATAAAGAAAACTGGGGTGACAGTAAAATACTTTCTGCAAAATACTTTCATGCCAGAAACTCTGAGGTATCATGCTTAATCCCCAGCACCATTATCAGACAGAGCTGAGTAGTGCTCTGTTCTATATGTGTATATCATTCTGCATCTCTCTCATTAAAATAAATAAAATATCTTAGAATGAAAGAGGAAAAAGAAAGTAGAATTTCCCTTTTGTAGAATTGCCCTTGTTGTTTATCATTGTTATAATTGTTGTTGTCAGTGGTGTCATTGTTATTGTTGGATAAGACAGAGAAATCTTGAGAGTAGGGGAAGACAGAGAGGGGGAGAGAAAGACAGACACCTGCAGACCTGTGTAACTGCCTGTGATGCGACTCCCCTGCAGGTGGGGAGCCAGGGGCTCGAACCTGGATCCCTGCAGTGGGATCCTTGAGCTTCGTGCCATATGGGCTTAACCTGCTGCATGACTGCACGGCCCCCTATATTTTCAGTCTTTCTGTCCTGTGTTGTGGCCCACTCACAAATGCATCACAGCCAGATTATAAGCACAAACTACAAGCAGTGCAGGGGCTAAAATCTGGACATTCCCCATTGGTGACTGTGGTGACTGCGAGGCCGACCTCAGCCTCTGTGGCCAACTTCAGGGTCCTTAATGGCCCCCAGCTGAGGCCAGACCTTCAGCTTTTGCACAGGACCGGCCTGCAGCTCCTGACATCACCTCGTGCTTCCTGGCTTCCGGCAGGTTCAAAGCTCCTGGGCTTCCTGAAATAAATCCCTTTAGAGAAAATCCTGTAGACTTTGCACTAAAATATCATTATTCCTACTATGCAGGAAGAACTGACTTGATAAAATGCAGGGCGCTGGGTGGAGCTGGGCCCTTCTGCTAGTGAGGGTGATGGAGGACAAAAGCCCTCACCCCTGGCCTGCTCCTTGGGCCCAGAGCAGAGTCCCCAATGCCCTTCCTGTGGGTCACACACCCAACTCTTGTTCATCCTCACCCTGTGACAACCTTTCCCTCCATCCACAGCCCGGAGTGACTGCGCCAGCAGGGCCTGGGACAGAAGTGCAGACGCTAGGCCTGCACAGCGCTGGGAGATGCGAGCCCAGAGAAGAGGCTGCAGACAGGTAGGCGGACATGGTTCTCCTGCCCAGGAGAGCCCACCTGGCTCTGTCCAGTTTGCTGATGTGGCGGTGCTCCTTCACGCACTTGATATGCATTCCCCTGTGACCGACCAGACCAGTGAGGTCAGTGAACCTGCTGGAAGCCTGCGGTATCTGGTGTTTTCCCAGATGTGACCCCAGGAAGGCATGGCCTCAGTCTGCTGGGGGAGGAAGCCACTTGGTCAGATGTTGTGGAAAGCAGAAAGCTTAGTACTTGAGAAGAAAAGCTTCTGGCAGTGGGTTCCTTTTTGGCGGCAGGAGCACTGAGCTGGATGGTTAAGGACTGAGGTGGATTTGGGCAGTTGGGCGAGAACTATCTTTGAGAGTTGCAGGAAGCAGATGCAGAGGCAGCACAGCATGAAACTGGAGGGTGTGAGAAGAAACAACTGACATCCCCAGGGCAGTGTGAAGGGGTTGGCTGAAAGGGGGTTTGTCCTTGTTTCTGGGCGGTGGCTCAGCAGGAAGAGCCCCGGGCTTGCCTTTGTGACACTGAACTTGGATGTGCCAGGTCTTGGCTTCTGTGCCAGCACTGCTTGTGTGAGAGATGGGTGTTGTTTGCTGGTGCCTTTCTCCTTAAGTGCATGTCTTTTTCTAAGTTTCCTTTTCTTGCACCTTCTATTATTTGCCCATAAGAGAAACCATTTCAAAGTCCTGGTAGAATCATTGGGACCACTTAGAAACAAGTCATTTTTCAGGAATCAAAGAGATACTTCCAGATGTTGAGTTCAACTATGGGTCACCAACTCCAATTTGATCACTGTACTCTCCCAGCGTGCATACACACTCTCACTCTCATGCCTTCCCTCCCTCCCTTACTCCCTCTCTCCTTTCTTTCTTTCTCTCTCTCTCTCTCAAACACACCCATATACTCTCTCTCAAAGACACACATACTCTCTCTGTTTCTCTCTCTCTCTCTCTCTCTCTCTCTCTCTCTCTCACACACACACACACACACACACACACACACACACACACACACTTGTCTGTTGCTTATTTAGCTTGCTCTGCTTTCTTCCCATGTATGGAGGAGTATGAACTCCAAGCATGACTAAGAATAACCTTGGTCAGGAGTCAGGCGGTAGTGCAGCGGGTTAAGCGCAGGTAGCGCAAAAGGCAAAGAGGAGTGTAAGGATCCCGGTTTGAGCCTCCAGCACCCCACCTGCAAGGGGTCACTTCACAGGCGATGAAGCAGCTCTGCAAGTGTCTATCTTTCTCTCTCCTTCTCTGTCTTCCCCTCCTATCTCCATTTCTCTGTGTCCTATCCAACAACGACGACATCAATAACAACAACAATAATAACTACAACAATAAACAAGGGCATCAAAAGGGAATAAATGAATAAATATCTTTAAAAAAAGAGTAACCTTGGTCCTTGGTCTCACACCATCTTATGAACTTCAGATGTACCTACCCTGTAACTCAGCATTTCCTCCCTAGAAACTTAACTGTTTCAGTGCCACTTGAACTTCTGGTATCATATAAGCATATAATATCCTATGTTTGCATCTTTGACCTGTTGTAATGTGTTCTTTATGTTCAGTATCTGGAGAAAATTAGTTATCGTCTACATCAGTAAATACTCTGACCTTTCATACATTAAAAACATACTGATGTGTTTTTCCTTTAGTTTAATGGCTTAACATTAGTTTAAAATACTATAAAACTTCAGATATTTTGTATGTTGAAAACTCATTTACCTGTATATCACTTTGTAGCATCATGCTTTGGTAATTTGGAAACTATTAGATCATTGAGTTATATAGGTTTTGAAAATGTTGATACACCTTCTACAGTACCTAGAAATCTCACTAGTTAACATTACCATGAATCTAATCAGAAAGTTTTAAATAATATTTTGAAAATCTGTGAAGGTCACAGGAGTGGATACAAAATTTTCAAAATTCTGATTTCTCTTAAAAGCTCCAATTTGATTATTGGTACCAAGCACTGTGAGTTGTTTAACTGAAAGTTACAGGCTTTTTAATGAATTTATTTTGAGAAAATGTCTTATGTACAAATAACCAAACTCTGTTAGTCTCAAGCAGAAATAGAGCTCCATGGGAAAAAGTGACCCACTTACCAAAAAAAATCAGGGATTTTAGTTTTTATTCATATTTTTTAAAACCAGCACACTGCTCTGCTCTAGCTTATGGTGGTTGTAAGGGGAACTTTAGTTTGTAACATAGCAAATGTAGCTTCATGTACTTTCCACTTGGTCTGTCACTTAGAATAGTAAAAAGATGTACTCATGGGTTGAGATTTAATGAAATTAATAGTTTCAGTTGTGAATGCTTATCAAAGACTTTTTAGTGTGACCTTTATTGAGAGGACACCCTGGGTTTGCTCATAATCACTTCTGCACTCTTGCACTGCCAGAGCAATGCCAAGGAGTGAAAGGCCAATTGTCTGACCACTACTATGAAACTGATTTGATCTTTGCATCTCTGAAAGGTGAAGGTGATTCCTAAGGGAATCCACATTTTGTAAACGGGCTCCCTGGTTCTGATGTTCATCTCTTTTCGTCACATGGGGACTCTCACAGACTTCAGCTGCTTTGAGGGCTGTTAGCAGGACCACATTCAGAAGACCAGTTCTCACTCACTGTGAGCATGCTGGTGGAACAGACTGAGAGCAGGACTGAGGATAATTCAGGCCCAACATATACCTGGTTTAGAGATTGCAAGGAACTTAGATGGGCCACGCAGATGCTACAGGTCTCCCTTTCCTGGTGGCTTCAGCAGCTGGAAGATTCAGTACACATGTGTCTATAGCCAGAATGCTTGGAAACCCAGATGTGTCTCCAGAGAGCATTTAATTAATGGGTACACAATGACATTCTAGTGTGGGGGTAGATAGCATAATGGTTATGCCAAGAGGCTCTCATACCGGAAGCTCCGAAGTCCCAGGTTCAATCACCCTCACCACCATAACCTAGGGCTGAGCAGTGCTCTGGTTAAAAAAAAAAAAAAGACATCCTTGACTATCATGGGGTAATATGTGTGCTCAACCTGCCAGGCACTCTTGACTATCACGGGGAATACTTGGTGGAGGGCACTGGGACCATTCCAAGTTCAGGACATCTCAACATCTGCCTACCCTCTGCCTTCTCCTGGCTTGCGCTGCATGTTCCCAGAGTTATAAGCACCAGGAAGAAGATGATCTTCCTTAAAGCTGATATTTCAATCTCAGATGCTTTTTATTTTGTACACATACATTCCATTACCACCGCGTAATGTACTAATCCAAGTATAACAGGTTGTGTAGTGACACAGGAAGGAAAAGCTCTTCCCAAACTCTCCTTTGAGACAAAGCTACTACTAATGGTTAATTTTAGTTTTCTTGATGTTTTTAGTGCACATTTATCCTTGACTATATGGGAATGGTAGTGATTTTTTCATGGTTATTCTTCCATTCTGTTTTGTTACTTCTCTCCCTTTTTGTGAGAATGGGGGATTGTAAGGATTTTACATGTCCCACTGCATTCTGTTCATTAAAGCTGTCTGTACCCAACTCTCTGAGGACATGAAAATATTAGCTGTTATCTGTTCTAGATTCTGATTTCAAACATGGAGCTGGTATATCAACCTAACAGTTTTCTGGAGATGCAGAGGAAGGAGCAAGTCTGTGGTACTTTTCCATAGGGTGTGGGTTCTGTGAGGAGAGCATCTGTCAGGCCACAGTGGTCCTAATTCACTTTCCCAATGGATTTTTCAGTGTCATTTTTGTAGTCAAAGGGCTATCCTTGCCTTTTACAAGTAGGGCTAGCATTTGAATAAGTGATTCCCTTTATCTTGTAATTTTGTAAAACAATATTAAATAACTAATAAAAAAAGAAAATTATTATGATCTATATCACTAACAGTAGAGAAGAAAAGTCACACCATCATATAAGTAGACACAGAAACACCATTTGATAAAATTCATCAGAATGTCTGATCTCCGACAGGAATCTTTATTTTTGACCACTTTTCTCCTATTTTCCCTTGCCCTGTCTCTGGTACCAATCATTTTTTATCTATTTTCTTTCATTTCCATCACCTCTGGAGCTTTAACACTCTGGGATGACTTTTTCAGATAGAAAGAGCAAGTTGGTGGCCACATACTGAAGTTTCCTTTAATTCAGTGGGGCTGAGCTCAAACCTGGGTGTCACACATGACAAACAGCACAATATACAAGTGAGCTACTTACTGCCAACCAAATCTGATCTCTTCTCCTAAGAGTCTGGTGGTGGGTGGTGGTAGTGGGGTGTATGTGTCTTAGATTCTAAATATAAATCAGATCATGCAATCACATAGAAACCTGCTTTTATATCTAAAGCTCTGGAAGGAACTGGTATCAGAGCCAGTTTTCATTTTTGTCATCTTCAGAGGACTCGATTGTTCCATCTGTCTTCTCCACTACATCCCCTAGGCCCGCTGTGTCACAGTGATCCGTATTCTTGCCACAGTCCTCCAGAAGCACCACTCACCCAATTGCAGTCAGGCTTGGGTACTTCATGCACTCCTCTGCTTCCTCTCTCCCTTTATAACCCAGCCAGAAAAAAAAATAATACCATGTGTTTTACTTGCAACACTTCTCACTTCCAGTTTCTTTTTAAAAATTAATTTTATAAAATTATATGTCAACAGTGGTTTAAATCCACACCATGCCTACCACCAGAGTTATGAATCTTCAGTCTCTTCACTGCAATCCACTATAGTTCCCCTAAGGTTGTAGACACGCGCTAACCATCATCTCTACAACCATCTGTCTCCATTTATACATGATTTCCCCCATTTTCTCCTGATTCAAATCTCTGTTCCTCTCCAAGCCATTCATGACAAAATTACTACCTCCATATGCCCCTCTCCTTTTCCTTATTTCTCTCTGGGTGCTGATGGAGATGGAGTTCAGAATCCTCTTATCTTCATCTTTCCACTTCTCCCCCACTGGGAGTACAGATTAGGCTTGTTTTTGGGGTGCAGAAGGTAGGGGTTCTGGCTTCTGTAATTGCTTCTCTGTTGAACACAGTCACTGGCAGGTCGATCCATACTCCCAGCCTGTACCTATCTTTCCATAGTGGACCAGAGCTCTGGAGGTGGGAGCATCCAGGACACATTGGTGAGGTCGTCTGCCCAGAGAAGTCAGGATGAAGTCATGGTAGCATCTGTAACTTGATATCTGGAAGGTGGCGTGACCTAAATTGAGACAAACTAATTATTGAACAGGAACCAAAAAGGTAGGATTAGAGCAGATGAGATTAGGGATTTTAGGATAGAATAAAGCTAGGAAGACCATTTTAGGCATGTTCTGGGGGCACACAACTTACGGTAGTTTTGCTTGAGTTTGATAGCTAGCCTGAAGTTAGAATGAATATTGTCTGAGAGAATGGTGTCAGGTTCCGATGACAGCATGATGTCGACCAGACTTCCCTGGACTGAAGGACAACCCCACCAATGTGTCCTGGAGCCAGCTTCCCCAGAGACCCACCCTACTAGGGAAAGAGAGAGGCAGACTGGGAGTATGGATCCACTAGTCAATGCCCATGTTCAGCAGGGAAGCAGTTACAGAAGCCAGACCTTCCACCTTCTGCACCCCATAGTGACCCTGAGTCCATACTCCCAGAGGGATAGAGAATGGGAAAGCTATCAGGGGAGGGAATGAGATATGGAGATTGGGTGGTGGGAATTGTGTGGAGTTGTACCCCTCCTATCCTATGATTTTTGTTTATGTCTCCCTTTCTTAAATTAAAAAAAAGCAAATAAAAAAGAAGAAATCCCAGAAAAAAAATGGTGTCAGAGTAGAGAAAAGGGCTAAAAAGTTGGATTAAGGCAAATGATGGATAAAATGAACTATCTCCATCCATCTGACCGAGGGCCCATACATATTTGTACTTATACTTTATATTTACATTTATACTTATATTTATAATATACTTATATTTATATTTAGCACCAGAACCTGTGTAACCTCTAAGTCCCTATTGGTCTGAGCTCACAGCTCATGGTCACAGCTGGGAACAGTGCAGGCTGCACTCACTTCAGGACACAGTGTTTTCTGAGTGGCAGGGCAGGATACCCGAGCCTCCCTTCAGAGACTGGGGCTATCCCTACAGTCGCTGCTTTATGGTGAAGACAAGGTCATAGGAGGGCCGACAAGATGCCCTTCTTGATGGATTTTTTCCAGGGGCTGGGCTCCAGCGCACTGTGGTGGAGGCCGCAACCCCCGAGGGACTTGTGCCCAGGGCCCTCCCTGGTCCCCATGTCCCCACTTGCCCCGCGGGTCCCTGCGCAGCAGTTGTCTGTTTGGAGGGACTGGGGGGGTGGGGTGAAGGAGGGCGGGCCAGGGGCCTGGGCTCGGGCGCATGGTGTGACGCAACAGGGGCTGAGCGCCCCCCTAGGCGTGCGGGGGGCTGGCCCCTCCGGGTGGAGCAAGCACAGGCCGCCCCCTAGTGCGCAGGTGCCTCCCTGGGCGCTGAGTGCGCAGGCGCCAACCGATGGCAGGACTGAAACATGGCTAGAGCCCAGTCAGAGTGCAAGGCGGCAGCAGTAGAGGCAGCCCTGGACGAACAGGAACCCTGACTGACTGACCAACTGAGGCTCGAGTCTTGGAGGTAATGGGACTAAGGCGCCCGCCTAGGGGCCCGCTTGCCATGTGGCCTGGCACCTGCTGAGTGCCCGGAGCCAGTGACGCTCTCTGGGACCCACGGGAAAGGAGAGGTGTGGGGTCGCTGGTGCGGGGTGGCCTTGGCTGTGGCGACTGGGGTGTGGGGAAGGCGTGCGCCAGCAGGGGGTGGCCGACGCCCTCTCCAAGAGTGAGTGAGCACGCTGGGCTTTTTTAGGGGTGGTTGCTAATCGAGGCGCTACCCAGCGCAGGATTTTGTAACCAAGCCTCCCCTGGCAGCTGCTGTCGCCGCTCCCGCCCCTTTGCTCTCTTGCTGGAGAAATAATGATGTGATGAGCACAGCCCTGCGCGCCTCCGCCAGGGTGCAGCGGGTGCGGCCAGGTGGGCTGGCTGGGGTGTGTGTGTAGGGGGGCCGCTGCCCATCGCCTCGCCCCACCCACCCCGCTGCGCCAGGGGTGTCGGGACGAATTAGACTTGGGGAGCCTAAAGGAGAGAAGAGTTGCAAGAGGTGGGGAGGGGTTGGCGAGCTCTGGCAAGGTGGCAAGCAGAAGGGACCTGCCTGCAGTGGCCCAGGAAACTCTGGGCTAGTCCTGGATGGGGGACCCCACCAGCCTGTCGCTCTCTGTGAAGGTCTTGGGATTTGGAATCCATGATTTATCAACGGTGGCAATCTTGTATGGATTAATAGGGCCATTGCCAGCAGAACCCCATGTCCCACCTTGCCCCGTGGGTCCCTGCGCAGCAGTTGTCTGTTTGGAGGGACTCGGGGGGTGGGGTGAAGGAGGGCGGGCCAGGGGCCTGGGCTGGGGCGCGCGGTGCGAGGCACTAGGGGCTGAGCGCCACCCTAGGCGTGCAGGGGGCTGGACCCTCAGGGTGGAGCCCAAACCAGCTGCCCCCCAGTGCGCAGGTGCCTCCCTGGGCGCTGAGTGCGCAGGCGCCAACTGCTGGCAGGAAGGAAACCGGGCTAGAGCCCAGTCAGAGTGCGAGGCGGCAGAGGCTGAGGCAGCGCTGGACCTACAGGAACCCTGACTGACTGACTGACCAACGGAGCCTCGAGTCTTGGAGGCAAGGGGACTACGGCGCCTGCCTAGGGGCCCGCTAGCCATGTGGCCCGGCACCTGCTGAGCCTGGAGCACTCTGCGCTGAGGAAGTTGCGACTGTGGGGCCGGGTTGGTCGGGCTCGGCGCCATCGGGGGGAGGGGGGTGTCCGGTGGCGGGGTAGGGTCCCCGCGGAGCGCGCGGGTGTGGGCGGGGGACCCTGCGCGAGACTGCGTGGGGGCGGGAGCACGTAGGTCCTTGCTCCCAAGCCAGAGCGAGGTCCCCCGGCACCTGTGCGTGGGACCCCGAGTTGGCAGCGTGGCCCCGCGCCCCAGCAGCACTGAGTGCCCGGAACCAGCGCGCGCGTCCTGCACTGTTGCTTGTCCCTGGGTCCCGGGCTCTGGGGTGCACGGCGGGCGCAGAATGGGGCGCCGCGGAGGTGCGACGGTCCCTCCTCAGCCCTGTGAGCCCAATAGCCGGGAGACCCATGGAGGGGCTGACCAGCGAGAGGGCTACATGCTGACTGGGACTCGGGTTCTGGCGCGGCGGCACATCGCACCCCCCAACCTCCTTGGTCAATTCCGTGTGGTGACGCTCTCTGGGACCCGCGGGAAAGGAGAGGTGTGGGGTCGCTGGTGCAGGGTGGTCTCAGCTGTGGCGACTGGGGTGGAGGTAAGGCGTGCGCAGGCAGGGGGTGTCCCATGCCCTGCTCTCCAAGTGCTAGCGAGTGCGCTGGGCTTTTTTAGGGGTGGTTGCTAAGCAAGGTGCTACCCAGCGCAGGATTTTGTAACCAAGCCTCCCCTGGCAGCTGCTGTCACCGCTCGCGCCCCTTTGCTCTCTTGCTGGAGAAATAATGATGTGATGAGCACAGCCCTGCGTGCCTCGGCCAGGGTGCAGCGGGTGCAGCCAGGTGGGCTGGCTGGGGTGTGTGTGTAGGGGGGCCGCTGCCCACCGCCTCGCCCCACCCACCCGCGCTGCGCCAGGGGTGTCTGGACAAATTAGACTTGGGGAGCCTAAAGGAGAGAAGAGTTGCAAGAGGTGGGGAGGGGGTGGCGAGGTCAGGCGAGGTGGCGAGCAGAGGGGACCTGCCTGCACTGGCCCAGGAAACTCTGGGCTCCTCCTGGCTAGGGAACCCCACCAACCTGTTGCTCTCGGTGAAGGTCTTGGGATTCGGAATCCATGATTTATCAGCGGTGGCAATCTTGTATGGATTAACAATACTGCCATTGCCTGCAGAACCATCTTCAGTGTTGATTGATTCTGCCTGGGCTGCCTTAGGGAGATTGAAGTGCTGTAGCCTCTCCATCACCTTTGGCTGGAGTGCTTGGGGAAGGCCACCTCACCTGCCACTGGACTGGGGGTGAGAGGGATTACCAGCAGGGGGACATCTCTTTTCTCACCCAGTCATCAATTTGGGGGCGGGGAGGCTTGTGCCTCTGATTGACACTCAGGGACTTTAGTCTCCCAAGACTTGAAGACTCTTCTCAGCACAGTCAGAGAGTGTCCCTGTGGCACATTCACAGATTCCAAAGCCCGGTTAGCAACAGACCCCCTTTTAGCTCCACTTTCACCCCTGGTAGTGACACTTTTAGATTTGAGGTTGAGTTGCATTACAACACAATTTTCAGTTTACCTGCTTTATTTTCCTGGTGAAAGAAAGGTAATAAGTAACCAAGGCAAAAAAAAAAAAAAAAAGGTAAAAATGATAAAAACATGCTAATTTTTGGCAGGTCAAGTTGTTACTCTGGTTTTTAAAAAAATGTCATTAATCAGAATTTTCCAGTAGCCAAATTGTCTTGTGTAGGCGGCTGTGACTCAGAGATTTTGGCTCTAATAATAATTGTAGAGTGTTCACCATTTCCTTTAGATGGGGTGACTTTTTCATTGCCTGCAAGAGAACAAATGAGAATTATTTTGTACCCCACATCTGGCATTATGGCTAGTGGGATTCAGAGTGCATGGTGTACGTGGGTACATTTGGACTGAGAGGTAAGGCCTTGCAGGCCTGCAAGGACAGGAACAGGAACTACACACACCAAAGACACTATCTTCTCCACCAACATTTACAGTCAATTTATCCTCTGTCAGTAGTTCAGCAGACCTGAGGGTTCTTCTCAGTAAAAGTTGTTCAAGGGAACTGGACTTTATACATGCAAATCACTCAGTTCCCTTTATTAACTCTTTCCTCCAGGTTTCTCTGTTCTTGGTTAAGAGTTCATATAAGCCACAGATGTCATCTATGTCACTTGTCATGTCAAACTTGTGTATTGCACTTGAGACTAAGTGGTAACTTGAGTGAGCAAATGAGTAGTATGTGCAGTAACCCAAGCAGATGAAATAAAGGTTCTCAGTTCAGCATTCTAAGTCATTGTTTCAAACTCTTAATCATTTATTCCTCCTTCTTCGAAAGAACTTTGCACTTATAGTATAATTATCCTAAGTGATACTGTTTGAGACAAAAATAAACATGTATTCTACTTTCCAATATTTCTGAATGTTATAGGTTACTTGTGGTGGAAATGAAATTTAACATGTAAAACCCTTCTATAGAATTCGGATTACATTGGTATTTCTCCCCTTTGACATATATATCCTGTATTGTTAGGTTTTTTAAAATGGTATAAGTTACAAAATAAATAATAGCAATTAATAATAATACTCAATAGAAAAAGTCCTTTGGGGGGCTGGCAGTAGTGCTTCAGGTTAAGCATACATAGTACGAAGTGCAAGGACCTGTGAAAGTATCCCAGTTCAAGCCCCAGCTCCCTACCTACAGGGGAGTTGCTTCACAGGTAGTGAACCAGGTCAGCAGTCATCTCTTTCTCTTCCCCTATCTTCCCTTCCTCTCTCAATTTCACTCTGTCCTGGGACCAGATGGTGGCACACCTGGTTGAGTGCACATGTCACAATGTGCAAGGACCCAGGTTCGAGCCCGGTCCCCACCTGCAGGGGGAAAGCTTCACAAGTGTTGAAGCAGAGCTGCAGGTATCTCTCTGTCTCTCTCCCTCTCTATCACCCTCTTCCCTCTTGATTTTGGCTGTCTCTATCCAATAAGTAAATCAATAAAGATAAAAAAGGGAGTTGGGTGGTAGCGCAGTGTGTTAAGCACATGTGGCGCAAAGTGCAAGGACTATCATAAGAATCCCGGTTCGAGCCCCTGGCTCCTCACCTGGAGAGGAGTTGCTTCACAAGTGGTGAAGCATGTCTCGGGTGTCTCTTTTTCTCTTCCCCCTCTCTGTCTTCCCCTTCTCTCTCCATTTCTATCTGGCCTATCTTAACAACGATGACATCAATAACAACAATAATAAAAACCAACAAGGGCAACAAAAGGGAAAAATAAATAAATAAATAATAAAAAAATTCACTCTGTCCTATGCTATAAAAAAAGTGCTTTGCAGAATTTAAATACATTGTATTCCAGGTACCTAGAACCTGACCAGTTTTGAAAGTAAAGGATTATAATGGGGCTTTTTTTTAATTGTTAGAGGATCTGTTATTGCTCTTAACAGAGTCTCTTTCATGAAATGCACATAGGGTGAAGAGATGCCTTGATGCTTTTGTTATTTAAAACAACATTGAGGTGACAACTAGGAGAAAGCTCACTTAGTAGAGCACACACTTTGCCATGCTAAGTATTCATAGGAGCACCATGCAGAGGGGAAATTCCATGATTGGTAAAGTAGTGCTGTGGTGTTTCTCCACCCTCTCTCCCACCTCTCTCTTTCTGTCTCTCTCTCACTCTCTCTCTCTCTACCCCTTTCTATATTCCATCCTCTGTATGAAAAAAAAGAGAGAGAAAATAGTATACTTGGAGTGGTTGATTGTTACAGACACTGGTGGAAAAAAAGTATATAATATTGATTTAAGAAAACATGGAAGTCATAGTTTCTCAGTTGCCCAAGTTATTGAATAATAGGCACTTTGACTACAGCTTTTAAAGGAGTGTTAATTAGATATATTTTATTGACACACAGAATAGATTTGCCCTGGTCTTTCACTGGACACAATAAAAATAACTATGCCTTTGTGCCCTGGGCAGAAGGGAGTCCTGTGTCAGCACTGCCAGTTCATTGGTTATGAAGAGTTGTGTTCAGGAAGTCAGTCGTAAGGACAAGATGAGTCAGTGGGCAGCACATATACCTTACCATGAGTTTGAGTCTGGGCACCACATGGGAGTACCATGGATAGCACTGTGGTAGCTCCCCTGATGAGGTAGAATGATGATGTGATACTCCTCTTCTCTCCTGTACCCCAGATAGTGAAGAAAGAAAAAGGGCCAAAGAGGTCTCTCAGTAGTGTTATTTGCCATGCATGAAGCCATAAATTGATGTTGCATATGTACAAGGCTCAGAGCTCATTTCTGGAACTACATTAAAACAAATAAATAAGCAGGAAGTCAGCAAGCAGAGTGTTCTTGTGCAGTTAAATCACTTGTAAGGACTGACGAAGTTGCTCACTTGGATAATGCAGAGCTTTGCCATGTGTGTGACCCAAGTTTGAGCCTGGGCCCCCATAGCATTGAAGAAAGCCTCAGTGCTCCGGTCTCTCTCACTCTTTCTACTTCTGCCCATTAAAAAGAAAAGTCATTCTTGATCCACCATAGTTTTACTTAATGCTGTTTTTATCAAACAGTCCATTCCCAGAAGACTGGCATTTTCTTTGTCTGGGCTCTGGAGTGTGTAAGATGGTGTGTGTGTGTGTGTCTGTGTGTGTGTGTGTGTGTGTGTGTGTGTGTGTGTGTGTGTGTGTGTGTCAGGGCTCTCCTTTTGAAAGGCCAAGTCTCAGCTCTGTCTTGTGGTGTGCCAGACACAGATAGGAGCACTTACCCTGCCTTCTAGCCTGAACAGTAGTGACAAGGAATGGACTGAGCTGTCCATGGCAGCTGGAGTTCAGTAACCACTGCTCTGCTTTTTCAGCCATTACTTTCTGCCCCTATGCTGTGGAGATGCTTCTCAGTCAGCAGCTCCTGGTCCTCACATTCAGTCCCTTGGAGTGACAGTCCTCTTGGGCTGATCTGTCATTTCTCAGAGAGAACATTATAGGGCTCACTCTTGAGAAAATGTGCCTCTCCTGAATTATTCCCAGTCATTTTTCCATGATGGATGCCTCCAGCTTTTATTCTTAAACTCTCTTTCCTGCTAGAAGAAGTTGTCCTGCACTCTTGCCCTTGTGATTGGCCCTCCATAGACATTTGCATGTAAATTTCCTTGGACTATTATATTTGCCTTTCTGAGAGTCTTGCTATTTTCAAAATGGGTTCTGCTTTGTCTAATGAGAACCCTTCCTGTTTGAGAATTTTGGTATCCAGGGATAAGATAACATGACATTTATTTATTTATTTTTGAGCTGAGACATAAACATGTCTTTTGAGCAGAGGGAATCCTTTGGAGGAAGGCTGAAAGGAAGTGGGGCCTAGAATTGTTGCTGGGTGTCAACAGCTTAGGTGGTGACTGTCTGTACACAGAGCAACATGACCACTTTAGTGTGAATTCAGGCAAGAATCTGGTTATCTGTACATGGCAACCACAGTACAGTATGAGTTTTTCTAATAATAATAATAATAATAATTACATGAAAATTACTGAAGAGCCTGATTTTCAGTCTTCAGCAGATATTCTCATCTAGTGTAGTCATAGAACAACAAAAAAGAAAACTTTTAATGAGTCATTGCTAAAAAGGAACATTTGCAACCACCCTTTCCTTAAAATCATAGAAAATATGTTAACAGTAACTTTGTAAGTTTAGGTAGGCATTACCTTTAAAATGATGTACTATACTCTGCACAAAAGAAAAAAGTACTGAACTAATCCACCAGAACCTGTAAGTATATATGTTAAGCCAGCCAAGATGTCATCATCCCCTTGTCTGTCATGAAAAGTTGTCCTGCTCTCCTGTATGAGGATGAATTGGAGCCCCCCTGGGGTGACAGTTCAAGTGGTATCACTGAGTTCTGATCCTAATACTCAAAAGGGGACAGAATCTATGCTGATTTGATAGGATTGTCACAAGGATGAAGTGAAACTGTGGCTGTACAGCATACAGCATTTAGAGAAGCTCCGGAGGTGACTCAGCAGGTAGAACACAGATAGGACAGGGAGAAATGGAGAGAGGAGGGGAAGACAGAGAAGGGGAGAGAAAGACAGACACCTGCAGACCTTCTTCACAGCCTGTGAAGCGACTCCCCTGCAGGTGGGGAGCCAGGGGCTCGAACCGGGATCCTTAGGCTGGTTCCTGCGCTTTGTGCCACATGCCCTTAACCCACTGCGCCACCGCCTGGCCCCCTTGTCAATTTTTTTATTTGACCTTTATTAGCAGATACTTGTAGCTTGTTGAGTTTTTTTTAAAAAAATCAAGTTGTAAACTTTTATTACAAATTAAAAATGAGGTTCTTAAAAATCTCAACTTGACCAGATATGAAACAACTTAAAAACCTTTAAAGGTGTACTGAGAAAAACCAGGCCTTTAAAAAAAAAAAAAAACACGTTTGTCATTACCAAAAAGAGACATCTTTAGGTTAAAATAATAAAAACCCCATGCTGCATAGATAATGCAAATAGTCTGGTTATCTGCTCAAGGGGCAAAAAGCAAGCACTTAAGGTCTTCAGCTCATTCCTGTTGTTGAAACCATATCCGTTCCTTACATTGAACCATTTTACTGTTACCATAACCTTTGTTGCCTTGACCTTCTTGTCCCTGCCAGCAGGCGCCATGGATGTGAAGCTGCCTGGGCAGCCGCTCCCTGTGCTGCTGCCATTGTACCGGGCTTGGTGTTGGTGGTGCTGAGGGCAGGGGCAGCTGGCAGCTGTTGGGTCTAGGCCACCTTGCTCATGGTTGTGGTGATGGTGACTGGGGCCAGCTGCTGCAGCTGCAGCTCCTCCCAGGGTGTGATGGTAACTAGGCGGTGGTGGCGGTGGGGCTGCTCAGGACTCTCTGGGGTCAGCTCTCAGCTTGTCATTTTTAAGCCAGGTTCTAGTAGGAATGAACATGTCTGACTCCACTCAGAAACATTTCTTTTTAATATTTACTATGGCTTTCAATTTCCCATCCTTTCCCATCCAAGTTCAGCTCATTAGCAAATCCTGTAACAAGTCTAGAATGAAATTTTCAAGAGAAAATGATCTTCTCTCCTACTTCCAAAAGCCTAAAGATTCAGTGGAAAGACAGAGGTATTTATTCCTTCTAGCGTAGGTGATTGTCTTATGATTAATAAAGAAGTAGCTACAATTCAAGGGCCAGAGGGTAAGTTGTTGCACAGGGGTTCTGTTCAACATTTTGTTAATTAGGAGATTCCTGAGCCCAATTAGTCAAGTAATGATTTGAATATTTTCTTTGTAAATAGATTTAGGTAAATTAGTTCTCCTCCAGGACCATATTTAAAGCTGAATCTCCATCAAAATCCAAAGGCACACATCTGTGAAAAATGGCAAAAAAGGCTCCCAAGTTCTAGGTTTAATCCACCATACCACCCTAAGCCAGAGTTGAGCTGTGCTCTGGTAAAAAAAAATAATAATAATAATAATCTAAATAAAAAATAAATCTACCATCCTCAAAGTATGTCTTTGGGGGAAAAATAATTTCATGGGAGGCGAAAAATGGAGATTCCTTTTGAGAGATAAGGACAACTTCTTGGGAAAATTTGACCAGTGAGGGAAGCAGACTTTTATGTGTAGACATGTTTTTTTTTCACCGTGTCTCTTCTGGCTAACATCCTAGCTGGCCTTCTGTTACCCCTTCACAATGTCCTCGGTGTTAACTAAGCTATTTAAAGATGGCATCGAAGAACACATGGTGAGTTCCTCACCATTTCTTAATCTCATATGTGAAGGTGGTGTGCATGTTACTAATCGCCACTTATTTTTCTCTAATCCGTCTTTCTAATGCCTACTTAAGCAGTATCTGAAGAACTCAAATGGGTAGAGGATAATATTACCTGTTTGGACACCACAGAACATTCATATTTAATCTTTTTTTCCCCTTCTTTCTCTCACTCATTCATTGGCCCATGTACTCCCAATGTGCAGGTGTTTAAAATCCCTTAAAATCATGCTTTCTCTTCATTTTTTTGCTGAGTCTATGTGTGAAGAAATATATTATTTTAAATGTCTGTTTTCTTTTTTATAAATTTTATTTTTGAAAGAGATGCAGAGACACACCCAGAGAGAAACCCATATTTAATTTTAAATGTCTTTTTTTCAGAAATGTTTCTTTTTAATATTCTATTTACTTATCTATTACCTGGGTAGAGACAGAAATTAAGAGGGAAGCAGGAGATGATGAGATTAGAGAAAGGACAATTAGGAAAGTGCCCTTCATTTTCCCAGGATGCCAGTTTTGGCCTGTGAACTTCTGACCTGCATGTGGTGTGCAGGTGCCAGTGTCAGCAGAATGAGTGACTATTCCATGAACTAATGTCCCCACACTTGGCTTCTGTCTGGGAAGTGCTGGCTAAGGAGTAAAAGGCTAGTAACTGAGGGACTAGTGTGGGAGAGACTTCACCTTGAGCTTTGCTGTGAAGTGTGCTGATGACAGTAACAGCCATCCAGAAATCAGAAGTGCACCATCTCTATTCTCTGCTACTGTCTCCTCCTGTGCTGACTTCAGACTCAGCCATGTACTTGCTGTGGCCCCCGGGACATTGACAGGTGGGAATCAGGCAGAGTCCTCAGTGCCTGTCTGGCTGTGGGGAGCCCTTCTTCCAGCACTGAGGAAGCTAGGTGCCACCCTGTGGAGGCCTGGGGAACAGGCAAGACACACATAGTAGCTCCAGTGGAGCTGTTAGCTGCCTGCAGACACACGTGACCTCAGCTGATGCAGAGCTGCCCTGAGGAGCCCACCAAGGGCTGATCTGACCCCGAGCAAAGAGAGGGGACATCTAAGGCACAGAGTCAGGAACTGATATTTATTATAGAAATAAGCAAGAAAATACAGTCAAAGACTATATAACTACATATATACCATGAAAAGAATAATAAGTGAGAAATTTCTGTGAAAAGACCAGGGTGTAAGGGATCCAGGAAAATGACTCAAATGAAATGAGCTGGATATGGAATGTTGACATTTTCCATTGTGACCCCACTAGACAAAAAGTTTAAAAGAAGTGTCTTAGTCAGATGGCTCCATGTCTTCTACCAGGAATTTTACACATAGGTGGCAGGACTGAGGAATAATTCAAAATTCTGCAAAGTATTAGAATATAAGTGTTCTCAATTGTATATCATTCTAATAGGAAAAAAAGGGACAGTTCTTGGAGGGGAAGGCTGGCTGTAGGCATTCCAGCAGATACCCAGGTGGCCTCACTGATTGCAGACCTGCTAGGGGAGCCCCCAACAAGGTGCTGAGAGGAGCCCTGAGCTCCTCAGCAGCTGAGCAGGGTGTAGACAGGGTGCTGCCTGGACCCCGCTCAGAGAGGTCTGAGATGGTCCATCACTGCGCCTTTCTGTAGGTGTCACTCTCCCATCTTGGAATTAGGAGGCTGTCTTATGGTCATGCCTGAAATGAAAAACAGAAAGCTGTCTTAGTTAAGTCACATTCTCAGATAGTAGCTTCCTCTTGATTCCTGAAGAAATGTATTATCCCGGGAGAAAATTTCTCCAAGGAGATAAATGCATGTAGGGGCTGAGTGATGCCCACCTGGTGAGCACACCTGCCACAGTGAGCAAGGACCTGGGTTCTTGCCCCTGTGTTCACCTGCAGAAAAGGAAAGCTTCAGGAGCTGGAAAGCAGAGCTGTAGGTATATCTCCTTCTCTGTCTCTCCCTCCCATTTTAATTACTGTCTCTAGCCATTAGGTAAATTTAATTATTATCAAAAGCATTAACTATATTAAAACCTAGTCATCACATAGTAGAAACCTTTCCTCTCAAATCAATACAGCAAATGTCTGCAGCCCCCACTCAGACAGTGCTGCCAGAAGAATGAAGTCTTGCCATTGTTGGGATGTGATTCTCTTGACTTGTTTCAATCAAGCAGAACACCATGCGTCTCACACAGACTGGTTGCTAGACTAATCTCACATGGCCTAGGCTCACCCAGACTCATGGTGTAGATGACCAGTGTCCAGGAGCCTGGTCACCTTTGTACCACTGGCATCAGTCAGGAAGAAGGCGCCTACCTCTAGCAGGAACAGGGGACCAGGATGGAGGCCTCACTCCTCCCTCTCCTCTTCGTTAATATCTGTATGGTTGTGGGCGCACAGCACGGCCATGAGGCAGGAGAACTGAGTGCGGGTGGCCTCCTCCTTCTGGTGGACCAGATGGACACAGTCCCTGATATCCTCCACTGCCAGGTTCACGGGGATGATGGGGTTGCCCAGGGCATAGTTGTAGAGTGACACCTTGTGGGTGGCCCTGTCCCCATAGCCCATCAGATAGTCAACCCTGAGCTCAGAGGCGGTGAGGTCCAGGAGAGGCAGCCATGATAGGGCCCCGTGCAGACGGGTGGACACGGAGTTCTGCCAGATGCTTTCCACATCATGGAGGGTGGTGACAGTGTCACTCCTCTGGCCCACAGCCAGCAAGATGCCCTTCTGGTGGCCTCTGCCAACAGAGCTTCCCAGGGTCCAGGGAGAATCACCTCCAGCACAGATACCTGTGAACATAGCAGTGGGTTTAGCAATGGACAAAGGAGGCACCTGAGGCAGTGAGCAGAAGCAGTGAGAGGATGAAGGACTCGGAGAACCAAGGGGCCGAGGGTCCACTACCTCACTGACACCATTGCAGAGGGACAGATGGGGAGAGCAAACCCAGTCTAAAATCTTGGAGATGATTCCTGCATATCAGCAGGAAAATGTTTAATGAGGAGTTGAGACAGGAGAACAGGACTCCCTAATTTTTACTGAATTTGAAGGTGTGGAACTAGAGTTGGCTTTTTAATTGAGAACTTAAGAGGTTTCTGTAAACTTGACACGACACTGAAAGTTATCAAGCTGGGTCATTGTTAATTCTGGTGTATATTCTGGTCCCATTTCCGCAGGGAGTTTGGTTTTCAGTGTCCTGAGCTTGTTTACAGGAGGGGATAGATGGCCAGAGAGTTGGCACTTGCAGCAAAGGGTGCAGTTCCCCTCTCCCCTGCTGACCTGACCTGGGGACCTGGGCTTGAGGAGGAGCTGACCTGGGGTGTCCTCTAGTAGCTGTTCCAAAAGGAAGGACTCCTGGCGCCTGGAAGCTGAGCTGGAGTCTTCCTGTTCCTGTGACAGGTCCTCAGTCATGGGCGGTGATGCCATTCCATTTTCATGGTGATAGTCACAGTCTGTGAGGAGAGAAATCCAAGCATAGGTTCAGGCTGAGGTGCTGTGATGAGCCCATCGTGACCACATAGTGTGTCCACAGCATGGCAAGGGAGCTGTGTTTTTCTTGGAGACGTGTATGGTTTCTGGGGGCTACTGGGTTCCTGCCAATTCTGTGTCCCCCCCATGGGATTGGTTTTCAGGGTCATGAGCTTGTTTCAGGAAGGAAGATCTGACTTGGTAGGAGGCATTTACAGGAACCCAGGGTGTCCCCTCTCCCCTGATGGTCTCCACATGTCAGGCTGGGGGAGTCATCGACTTCAAGTGGAAGCTCCTCAGTGGCTGGCATTTGGCCCACTTCATGCTCCTGCAAATGTTTGACATCTAGATGGAGAGAAACCTCAGTCTAGGTCCAGGCTGACCATGAAGAGACTCACCTCATGTAGAATATGACACACGGACCTTCTCCTGGACCTTCTTTGCTAAGAAGGCTGTGTCTCTGTGTCTCTGTGTCCGTGAATCTGACAGGAGACCCTGCCCTCACATGTGCCCAAGAACAATGTTGACAAAATAAAGAGGAAGATGCTTTTATACATTCCTGTGCCTGGAATGCCATGAATTCCTCATGAGGAAGAGCTCTACAGAGCAGCCCAATCTGCCACAGAGAAAGAAGTAGAGAAGCAAGGACTGTCCCTAGAGCCTGTTACAGAGCAGTGAGTTGGTCACTGTCGAATGCACGGAGGCCTGTTGCCTGTGCTTTTCCCTGTCAGAAGGTATTGAAGCAAAGCTGGAAACCATTTACTCTGAGTCTTTGCAGTTAATGTCTCACTCCAATCAGCCTCTTCTCAGATTGCCCTGACACTCACCTGCAGGTGACTCTGTGGTTTCTTCCATTCTGAAACTCACAGGTCCCTGATCATCTTCCTCAGAGTCCTGGGAGAGAAAGAAGTCAGGGTTACAATAAACCTTGGGAGTGAGCTCTGGAAGAACACATTTCCCAGCAACTCTGTTTCTCCAGAGAGAGAGAGAGCACTGTGTCCAGCACCAAAGCGACTTGAACCCTGGGGGTGACGGTGGTTTGAGTCGACACTAGAGTTTAGTGATTCCTTGGGTTTTCAGTGCATGTTCAGAAGTGTGTTGACAAGGATATGTGGATTTCTTCCTGCTTGCTCTCTAGTCTCAGGATATACACACAGGTAACTCCCAGTTGAGTGAGTAATTTGTAATTTGAAGTGCCAACTATCTTGGACGTCGGGCCTTAGTGCCTCAGGTTAAGCACACTTGGCACTAATCACAAGGACTGGTGTGAGGATCCCGACTTGATTCTCGGGCTCCCACCTGTAGAGGAGCCACTTCACAAGCAGTGAAGCAGGTCTGCAGGTGTCTATCTTTCTTTCCCCCTCTCTGTCTTCCCCTCCTCTCTCCATTTCTCTCTGTCATATCCAATTACGATGACAACAACAATCATAACTACAGACATATAACAAGAGCAACAAATGGAATAAATAAAGATTAAAAAAATTTAAACTGTAAAAAATATGTCAGCTATCTAATCAAATTATTGGAAAGAAAAAACCCACAATTCCCCCAACGTGATGAGAAGCATTGCCTGGTATATGAAGAAGCAGGAAAGTGTCATCAATGCTGCAGAGTGAAGGCCAACCCTGACATGATGCAGATGCTCAAATTATGCAAAAGAAAAAAGAAAAAAACCACAAACTTCTACTCCACCTATTGACATGATATAAACAGAAATATGTTCATGATGGATAAAAATTAGCGAAGAAATTGAAGTAATTTAAAACCAATCATTTAGTAGCTTAAAAAATATCTGAAAGTCACATATATTCAGTCCTTATTTATTTCCACTAGCATTATTACTGGAGCTTTAGGCAGGCACCACTACCAGTAGCCATTTTTTCCTTTCTATTTTATTTGATAGGACAGAGAGAAATTGAGAGAGGAGGGGGACATAGAGAGAGAAGAGACAGAGAGAGACACCTGCATGACTGCTTCCAGGCTTGTGATGTCTCCCCTCTGGGTCACTGTAGATGAGGACTTTTGTGTTCAACCCGCTGTGTTAACCGCCCAGCTGGAAAGGCTTATTCTTTATTTAATTTAATTTAATTTATTTATTAGAGACATCCAGAAATAGGTATGGGGTAAAAGGGGGGGAGAGAGGGGGGAAAAGAGAGAGAGAGAACTGCAGCTCTGCTTCACCACTCACAAAGCTTTTTCCCTGCATGCGGGGAAGAGGGCTGGTACCCAGGTCCTTACACATTATAATCTGTGAACTCAAACAGGTGCATGGAAGGCATATTCTCGACACACTAAGTTGCTAGTGGAGACAAGAGTGGAGGAGGAATTGGTTTTATAATAGATCAGTATAAATCATTCCACCATAAAGGCGATAGAGAATTGAACAAAGCACACAGTGCCCAAGGAACCTGCATGCATTATCAAAGGGTCTAATATATCTGTAAGCAGATCTCATGAGAACAATACAGAAAACAGGGAAGAAGAACTACCTGAGCTCATAATGACTAAGGATCCTAACTCAGTGAGAGAAGTAAATCGACACATTTGAGACAGATACTCAAACTTTCTATGCTCAAGTTCACATGACTCATTTCTCTATATTCCATAAATGTGTGAAGCCACCTAATAGCTTTCACCTTTTCACTTCACTAAGCGTAATCACGTTCAGTCCCCCTCCCCCAAATTGAAGTGTCAAATTAGCTCAATGTTTGTGAGAACTATGGAGTTGTTATGGGAGACACAGAGCTTTGGAGTGGGGTGAGCATGGAAATCTACCCCTATATTTATGTGAGCTTATTAACTATTATTCAGTCACTAGTGAAAATGTAGGCAAGAGAATGTTTTTGGAGGGCCAGGCAGTGGCACACCTGGTTCAGCACATGTAGTATTAAACACAAGGACCAGCGCAAGGACTCGGGTTCAAGGCACTGACTCCCTAGTTGTAGGTGGATTGCTTCACTAGCAACAAAGAAGGTCTGCGGTTGTCTCTCTCCTCCCCACTCTCAATTTCTGTCTGTCCTATCCAGTAAAATGGAGAAAAAAATACGGATTCCAGGAGCAGTAGAATTTTAGTGCTGGTACTTAGTCCCAGCTATAAACTTGGAGACTAAAAAAAAAAATTCTTTGTTCTTCATTATAAATATCTTGGATACAGCACTGCAATTCCAGAAATCAAATGATACACAAAGAACTATATTGCCACCAGGGCTTGGTGGCTGCATCATGACTCCACTGCTCCTGGCTGCCATCGTCGTCTTCTTTTTTCATTTTATTTCATAGAGAGGAAACAAGGGGGAGAAAGGGGCAGAGGACTAGACAGACACCTGCAGTACTGCTTCACCTCACAGGAAGCTCCCCTGCTGCAAGTAGGACCCAGGGACTTGAACCCAGGTCCTCTTGCATGGTGACATGTGCACTCTGCCAGGTGCACCACTGTCTCCCCCCACACCCTTTCTTGCTTTTTTCCAGTTGAATAAAGAAAACTGGGGTCAATATTTTCTCTTCACTTAAAAGTATCACCCTGTCCAGGGGTAAATAATCTACTGGAAACGACACAGAACACTCTGTATATGCAAAAAATCCATGCGAATAGAAAAGCTGTCTCTTGAAAACAGTTCAGTACAAGAGACATCAAGGATTGACACAAGAAGCCTTCTGGAAAAAAATCATGACATTTCAGGTGCCATGTTCTCTCCATGTTTAAGTCAAATTAATTATTGTTGCATATAGTCCCAGCTTCCTTTTCTGTGTCTGCAGGAAATACACTTTCCTGTCTGGTACATTCTGGATTCTTCCCTCATCTCTAGACCTATTTCTGTCCAAGGCAGGAGCTTGGAATGTACATGTACGTTCTAGTCTTAGAAACACTTACACTGATGTCGTCCTTCGCATACTCCAAGATGGCGTCCACATAGTCCATGTTCTCACTGTAAATGTTGCTAATCAAGTCCACAGTGACCCAAAACAGAATAATAGCGTTAGCTTGTTTTCTAATCAACTTATGTTTTGGCTGATTACTTCAGTATTTTCCGCTACTTTTTCAAGATATCAACTTTTTAAAGATATATGCAAGATCTAATGAGAGAAACAGTATGCAAATGTATTTTTGGAGAATGGACAGATACCAGAAAAAGAAAAAAAAGCTATGTTGTCAGGTCACTAAGACCAGGGCTGCAGATCCCGTCCTCACAGCTTTCCTGCCTGGAGTCCAGGCCAGAACCTTACTGGCCTGTAGAGCTGGCAGATGCATTTGCTTTGACAACCACCCTACAGACAAACATGCCCTTAAGACAGGGCAGGTTAATACATGGTCCAGGGTGATGTTACCTCCCATAACAGCATGGAGAGAAGGGGGACAAGAGGGAGAAGCACTGACTGCTAGGACTCTGCATTCTGAGAACTTGAAGATTTGAAGTACCATGGCCTGGGAGATGGCACAATGGATAAAGTATTGTACTCTCAAGCATGAGGTCCTTAGTTCAATCCCCAGAAGCACATTTACCAGACTGATACCTGGTTCTTTCTCTCTCTCTCTCCTCCTTTCTCATTGATAAAATAAACAGAATATTCTTAAGAAATGATTTGAAATATGTGAACTAATGACATACCTACAAAGCTCCTTATACCATTGCTCCATCCTCTCAGCTGATCTGAAATCCAAGAGGAGAAAGAAAGTTAGAATGCATAAAATTCACACAATCATATTGTGATTGCCAGCCAGTGTAAACATCGACATGGTGGTTATTGGTGGGACTGTGTGAGTCTGGAGGCCTGTCCTGCTACTGGGTGGTGAGGGCCCTGCTCTTTTACAGACAGCTTGCTGGGTTGGAAAGAAAAAATTCTAGATGGAGGATAAATTGTGTTGGGGGTTGGGCAGTTACTGGTGGTTAACTGCACATGTTACCATGCACAAGGATGTGGGTTCAAACCCCTGGTCCCCACCTTCATAGGGCATAGCAGTTGTATGTGTTTGCCTGAATCTGATCCATTGGGGACAGCTGACAGCACACAGATGTTTTTGAGGGGGTCAGCGCACGTTTGGCTAATAGACCCCCAGATGTAGCTGTGCTCCCCCTTGAGAGTCATGAGGAGAGAGATGCCGGGCTGCAGTCTTACTTAAAAGAGACAATGAAGCTGCGGTCAGCCCAGCCCAAGACCAGCGATGGGCGGATTCTTGAGACTTTCTTGGGTTTCTTCATGTTGGGTGCCACCCATATGTCCATCAGGGGCACCCAGTACTTGATTCTGAAGTGACCCTTGAACCTGGAGAGGGAACAGAGCACAGTACAGTTAGCTTGCATCTCCAGCATTCTGGGAGCAGCTGGGTTTCTCCTTGCCCTCTGAGCTGAGCCTTGAGAGCACAGCAGAGGGAGGGCTGGGGCCTGAATGCTTTGTGCTGACTGGAGCCCAGCCCAGGATGTCCCTGAACACTCCTTACCAGTGGGAGAAAAACAGCCATTTTCCTGAACATTATAGAACAATTAGATATCCCCCCTGTATTTATGAGCTCTCTAAGAGAACCTTGCACTCATTTAGCATCTTTCCATGTAGTGTCTTCTTTGTTAATCATAATGATCCATGATCATATTTCCCTTATTAATTGTATGAAAATTGTAATTAACTTATTAGGTAATTATTGTCACCCTGAAAGTGCTTGAGGATACTAATGAAATAAGTCATGCATTATAAGTTCAGTTAAATATATTTTCTATGAGACTGAAAGAGTTAAGATGTATTTTCCATGTCACTTTATTTCAATTGCCACTGGGGTTATCACAGTGGCTGCCTGATGAATCCACTGTTGTTACTGATCATTCCCCTGTTTCTGTGTGTTTGTCTTTGAGAGGACCGAGAGAAATTGAGAGGGTAGGAGACCCAGTTGAAGAGAGGAATGAATCTGCAGCCCTGCTAACTGCTTATGAAGCTTCCCCTGCAGATGAGGAGTGGGGATTGAACCTAGAACCTTGGGCATGGTAATAAGTATGCACACTGAACCAGGTGTGCCACCAGCCAGCCACCCAGTCTCAGTTTCTAAGGGCTTTGCATACCTTTCCATAAGTTAGAGGGAAAATATTTACCTCAAAGAAAGCATGCACATGTTTACAATGAGTCAATAAGTGCAGCAAGCAAGTAGAACAAAAAATAAAGACACCATAAAGTATTTAATCAAATAGTTTATACTTAGACCTAGATACCTCTTCACCCACTTCCTATTTCACTTCCTTGATCACACTAAGGCTAAACTTGTCAGACAAAGTAAGGACAACAAAAGCTGAATAAGGGCAAGAGACCAGAAGACTTCAATGATGGCTCTCTTGGTCACCACCAGGCCACCCCATCATCTGGGGCCCAAGTCAGGGAATCCTGGGATTCCCACATAGAGACGGTGGGCCTAGACCTCTGACAGAGACCTGTCTGCACTGTCACTGGTCATCTCCATCAGGAGCAACACCATAAACCTCTTGTGGGCCTCTACAGGACCTTGCCCTCAATGTGGAACATCAATGGTAGGGACTGCCCCACCCTCTGAAGGGAGGTTGACTCAACATACTCTGCCACTGGAGGAAGACTGGTCCTGAAATGAGTGCAGCCTAGAAACGTAAAGGAATCATGTGAGATAAGCCAAAAGGGGAAGGATGAGTAGAGTTGATCTCACTTGTAGGCAGAACATAAGGTTCAACAACAGAAAGGAGAAACACGTAACAGAACGTGGACTGGTTTGGTGTATTGAGCGAAAGGAAAGGACTCTAGGGAGGGAGGGCAGGGAGAGGGCTAGGTTGGGGGTGGGGGACAGGGGGTGATTGTGGAGTCCTGGAGCATGATGGGAAAGGACCTAAGTCAGTGAAGAGAGTGTTTTGTAGATACCTATCAAGGTGCAATGTAAAGATTACCTTTGTGTCAAGAACTGTACTAAACCATAAACCTACAATACTATTAGTTTAAAAGATAAAAAGTCAAGTTATTTCAAACTTGCTTTCTTAGTGTTTTATTCATAATGTTTCACTTAAAGTCTGGCCAAACGTAAAAAGCTGCCTGAATGCTGTGCCCATCATAAAGCCAGGCAGAGGCTCATGTACCATGAAAAGGACCTTGTGCACGAGCAAAGGGAACTGCATAGTGGAAGCTGTCACTGGGTGTCTCTCCTCTCTGTTCCCTTCCCCATATCCTTCTCTTGTCTCTCAGGTACTTTCAAAAGAAATTTGAAGAGGACTTTGCTCAACAGTGTTGTCCACTGACTGAATTCATTGCCTCTGTCACACAAAATAAATTCAGTTAATGAATTACTCATTTCCTCATTCCCAGGTCCCCGTCACCATGTGCAGGCTGTGAATGGAAACACTTTGCAGAAATTCAGTGTGAGTGTCTGTGAGTCCTGGGAAGCATGTCTGGCTGTGGCTTGTCCTGTCTCCCTTGTGCCCAGTTGGAAGAGCAGGCCAGTGGTGGGTCCTCCAGGCTGGGTCCCCGCTGGCCTCTGACTCTGCATCTCTCCTTCACCTTCTCCACCCTGGCTGCCCTTCCTCAGAACTCGGGGCCCTGCCCAGTCTCCCTGCTTCCCCTCTGCTGCCTGTCCAGTGCTGGACAGAAAACTTGTAGAAAAGCCACCTCTTCTGTCCTCAGGGCAGCAGAGAAGCAGCAGCTGTGGGGTAAGGAGCAGGGGGAGCAGGTATGCACTTCGTGTTGGAGATGAGCAGCACCTTGGAATATAAGATCATTTGTCATTTCTGCCACTTCTGCCCCTTCTGGAATTTGGCAGGGCCGAAAAGCAGGATGCAACCACAAGGCATCACTGGGATGTTCTCCTCTTGAGGGCCACTCTCTTCCACCGAAGTCCTGCAATGCAGCAGACCCACAGGGCAGCATGTCAGTGGGCATTCAGGACATAGTGGCTCATGCTGATGCCAGCACTCACAGCATTACAGAGGAATCTCAGTCCCCCAGAAGGACTCAGCACCCCCACTCAGGAGTCCTGAGCTACACAGAGCTCCTATGAGAGTTGAGGTCACTCAGGGCCAGTGGAGATGGAGGGCAGCTTGAAGGACAGGACATAGGGACTGTCACATTAGTGTCAGGGGACAAGGAAACAGCCGAGTCACTGGACCTGGGAGAAAGGAGACACTAAGAGGGAGTGAGTGGGAGTGAGGATTGGGGTCCTGGTGCTTGGTGCTGGGGAAGGAGGTGAGTGAGGGGTGAAAGTGTTCTGCAGATCCCTCTCATGGGGAGATGAGAAATCTTACCTGTGTCAACAATCCGCACTGTAGTGAATTAACACTGGCCCCCAATATAAGAATAAAAAATAAAAGGAGAGAGGATGAGAAATGTTTAAAAGACCCAGCTCAGGGCCAAGGCCTAAAGGCAGCACAGTGTCTAGAGTGTTGTGGGAAAATCATCAACCCCAAGTATCATCTGCAGTTTTTGCCTCTGTGACTCTGCTTCTCTCTCTACCCATTCCTCTCCCCCTTTTCTTTCCTCTTTGCTTCTTTTCTCTTCTCTTCTCTGTCTCTCTTCCTATGTCATAAAAATAATTTTAAACAGATATACGTGGGACCTATAGAGGTCAGATTGCATGGACTCCAAGAGTGTGAAGAGGTCATTCCATTGTGGTCTCACATTAACATATACACTTAGATAACAGGATTATTGAAAACTGACTCTAATCTTTAAGTCAGTCTTCACTTTGGGGTTGAGGGGGGCAGGAATCCCACAATCAGCAAATAATAAATCAAACATCCAAATGTTTCTCAACTCAAGGAAGTACAAAGCTATTTGTGGCTGTGCCCTGAGTAAGCCCACAGGACTCTGATCCTAGCAGTTCAAGTCTGCTCTCTGGCATCAGCAGGAGGGAATCTCATGAGCACAAGTAACTGTTCATGAGACCAGGGCTGAAGCTGAGGATTCTGTCAGTGGGCATCACACAGAGCACGTCCTGGGACTGCCCTCCTCCTGCTCTGCTGGTCACACAGGGCATGTGAACAGACTCTACCTGAAGCAGGACAGACAGCCCAGACACCCTGAAAGCTGTGAAGACTTTCTGGTAGACTCAGACATCCTCTATTCTTCACTCATTGATGCTAAAGAGAGAGCTGGACACAGAACTTCTTGCACTGTCAGCTCAGTCTTCAAGACTGAAGATTCCCCTGTAGCCAAGGCCCCTGGGCAGTGATGTCATCAGTCAAAGGTTAGTGTCATAACTGACCAGCTGACAGCATGACTGACTCCCTGAAGCATGTTACACCACCATTCTTCATTATTAAAATAGTTTTCTTTTGAGATGACTGTAGACTTTCAGGCTTTTACTAGAAATAATAGAAATGTCACAAGCCTTGTCCCATTTCACACAGTAGTTATATCATTATATAATTCTAAACAGTAAATATCACAGCAAGATATTCACATGGGTGCTGTCAGAGACACACTATTTCCAGGAGCATAAGTAGTTGTGTAGTTGGATAGGGGCCCCGAATATTGAAAGCAGCTGTTGATGTGAAGCCAGTTGTTCCTTGTGGATATTTCCAGCTGTGCCCACCTTGTGATAACTCTGAAAAGGTGAGACGAGATGGTATTGGGGTCGCAGACTCTCCCCTTGCTTGGAAGGGTGTTGGCCTAAGCTTAAGCTTCCTAATAAAGGCTCTTACTATTGCATGTGATTCTGGTCTTCTTTGTGTGAGATCAGGACTCGAACTTCTGGGTATAACATTAGAGTGTGTGTGTGTGTGTGTGTGTGTGTGTGTGTGTACACAAAGGAAATGTTATCTCCATAAACCCATTTTTAAAATAAACAATCCAATAGCAAATGAGTTGTAGATACTCTTCTTTTTTTCTTTTTTAGTTTTATTTATTTTTTTTTGAAATATCTTTAATGGTGAATTAATGTTTTACATTGGATAGTAAATATAATAGTTTGTACATGCATAACATTTCCCACTATTCCATATAACAATACAACCCCCACTAGGTCCTCTGTTACCCTTTTTTTTTTTTTTTTATTTAAATTTTTAATTTAAGAAAGGATTAGTGAACAAAAGCATAAGGTAGGAGGGGTACAACTCCACACAATTCCCACCACCCAATCCCCATAACCCACCCTCTCCCATGATAGCCTTCCCATTCTCTAGCCCTCTGGGAGCATGGACCCAGGGTCGTTGAGGGTTGCAGAAGGTAGAGGGTCTGGCTTCTGTAATTGCTTCCCCGCTGAACATGGGCGTTGACTGGTCGGTCCATACTCCCAGTCTGCCTCTCTCTTTCCCTAGTAAGGTGTGTCTCTGGGGAAGCTGAGCTCCAGGACACATTGGTGGGGTCTTCAATCCAGGGAAGCCTAGCCAGCATCCTGGTGGCATCTGGAACCTGGTGATTGAAAAGAGAGTTAACATACAAAGCCAAACAATTTGTTGAGCAAACATGGATCCCAAGATTGGAATAGTGGAGAGGAAGTGTTGGGGAGGTACTCACTGCAAACTCTAGTGTAATCCTGCTTTCAGGTATATATTTTGCAGTAGTTTATGGATACGTGTGCGCATACGCTCTCTCTCACAGAAACTGGTGTATGTCTAGGTTATGGGACTTTGTTAGAAAGTGAACTACCTGAGATGAAATTAGAGTGTACTATAAAAGGAAAGGTCTCACCCGAGTAATGAAGCTGAAGGGTTGTCATTCCACACGTGAAGTCTCTGGATACACTCTGAGGTGAAGCATGTTGAGATGGCAATCGTTGCTTTGGTTAGGTTGTGATCGGCGGATGCAATATTATTTGGTATGGATTGGAAGAAGCATACGGGAAAGTGAGCCCTATCCATGGGTGCCAGGACTGGGGGAAGTAGGGGCTCTATAGTGAAGATGTGAGGTTCCTGCTGTCTTAGGGTTCAAAAAGACAATCAATAGTTAATATTATCATCACATTATTTGTTAATTGGGTTAACTTTGAAAAGTCCCTTTGTTATGGTTTGCTGTACAGTACCCAGTATCTTGTATATAGCTGTGCTATTGGAAGCCTCCAATCTACTTGGTCTAGGCTTTTGAGAGAGTCCGCATATCAAATACGTAGCCTATCTATTAAAAAGATTCAGTTTGTCTCCTGAGAACCTTTGAGACATACAATTGATTTCCCCCTCTCATATTAATTAACTACTGATTTATATGTCTACATTTTGCTAGGAGTGTACATAAACACCATTCCCATCACCAAAGGACCGTGACCCATCCCTCCCGCCCATTCCCACCCCCCACTGGCCCAGAAAGCTACATGTCTACCCCTCACCACTGGGTTTTTTCTTTGGTGCCCTACTTACAATTTGATCAGGTCCTGCTTTTAGTTTCCCTTTCAGATCTTCTAAGTCAGCTTCTGTTGATGAGTGGGATCATCCCATACTCATCTTTAACTTTCTGACTCAGTTCACTTAACATAATTCCTTCTAGCTCTGTCCAAGATGGGTCAGAGAAGGTGGGTTCATTGTTCTTGATAGCTGCATAGTATTCCATTGTGTATATATACCACAGCTTTCTCAGCCATTCATCTGTTGTTGGGCACCTGGGTTGCTTCCAGGTTTTAGCTATTATGAATTGTGCTGCTATGAACATAGGAGTACACACCTCTTTTTGGTTGGGTGTTATGGAGTCCTTGCGGTATAACCCCAGGAGAGGAATTATTGGGTCATATGGAAGGTCCATGTCTAGCCTTCTGAGGGTTTTCCAGACTGCTCTCCACAGAGGCTGTACCAATTTACATTCCCACCAGCAATGTAAAAGGGTTCCTCTGTCCCCACATCCTCTCCAGCATTTGTTGCTGCTGTCCTTTTTGATGTATGCCATTCTTACAGGAGTGAGGTGGTATATTAGTGTTGTCTTAATTTGCATTTCTCTGACAATCAGTGACCTAGAGCAGTTTTTCATATGTTTGTTAGCCTTTTGGATCTCCTCTGTGGTGAGTGTTTTGTTCATTTCCTCTGCCCATTTTTGGATGGGGTCATTTGCTTTTTTGCGGCTAAGTTTGCTGAGCTCTTTATATATTTTGGTGATTAGTTTCTTGTCTGATGTCTGGCGTGTGAAGATCTTCTCCCATTCTGTGAGGGGTCTCTCTGTTTGTTTAATTGTTTCTTTGGATGTGCAGAAGCTTTTCAATTTGATGTAGTCCCATTGGTTTGTTTCTACTTTGGTCTTCCTTGCAATTGGGTTTGATTCATCAAAGATATCCTTGAGGTGTAGATGGGAAAGTGTTTTACCAATGTTTTCCTCTAAGTATTTGATTGTTTCTGGTCTGACATCTAGGTCTTTGATCCATTTGGAGTTGATTTTTGTTTCTGGTGAGATAAAGTGGTTCAATTTCATTCTTCTGCATGTTTCAACCCAGTTTTCCCAGCACCATTTATTGAAGAGAGCCTCCTTCTTCCATTTAATCCTTTGGGCCCCCTTATCAAAGATTAGATGCCCATAGGTGTTGGGATTTACTTCTGGGCTTTCAATTCTGTTCCAATGGTCTGTGTGCCTATTTTTGTTCCAGTACCATGCTGTTTTGATGATGATGGCTTTATAATATAGTTTAAGGTCTGGGAGTGTGATGCCTCCATTTCTGTTTCTTTTCCTCAAGATGGTTTTGGCAATTCTAGGTGTTTTCAGGTTCCAGATAAATGATTGTAGTGTTTGTTCTATTCTCTTAAAGAAGCTTGGTGGAACTTTGATGGGTATTGCATTAAATTTGTATATGGCTCTGGGGAGAATGTTCATTTTGATGATATTTATTCTTCCAATCCATGAGCATGGGATATCTTTCCATTTCTTGGTATCAGTTTCTATCTCCTTGAGTAGCGACTCATAGTTTTCAGCATACAAGTCTTTCACTTCTTTGGTCAACTTTATTCCTAGGTATTTGATTGATTTTGCTGAAACAGTGAATGGGAGTGATTTCTGGATGTCTTCTTCTTCAGATTTAGTGTTTGCATAAAGAAATGCCACTGATTTTTGTACATTGATTTTGTAGCCTGATACCTTGCTATATTGCCTAACAACTTCCAGTAATTTTCTACTGGATTCTTTAGGTCTTTCTATGTATACTATCATATCATCTGCAAATAGTGAGAGCTTGACTTCTTCCCTTCCAATCTGTATCCCTTTGATTTCTTTCTCTTGCCTGATTGCTATGGCAAGAACTTCCAATACTATGTTGAAGAGTAACGGTGACAGTGGGCAGCCCTGTCTAGTCCCTGATCTGAGGGGGAATGCTTTCAGCTTCTCTCCATTGAGTATGATGTTGGCTGTAGGTTTGCTATATATAGACTCCACTATCTTGAGGAATTTCCCATCTATTCCCATTTTTTGTAGAGTTTTGAGCATGAATGGGTGTTGGATTTTGTCAAAGGCTTTCTCTGCATCTATTGAGATAATCATGTGGTTTTTGGCTTTGCTTTTATTGATGTGATGAATGACATTGATTGATTTACGGATGTTGAACCAGCCTTGCATTCCTGGGATGAATCCCACTTGGTCATGATGAACAATCTTTTTGATGTGTTGCTGTATCCGGTTGGCCAAGATCTTGTTTAATATTTTGGCATCTATGTTCATCAGAGATATTGGTCTGTAGTTTTCCTTTTTTGTTCTGTCCCTATCAGCTTTTGGTATCAGGGTGATGTTGGCTTCATAAAAGGTGGAAGGGAGTATTCCTGTTTCTTCAATCTTATGGAATAGCTTAAGAAGTATGGGTATTAACTGTTTCCTGAAAGTTTTGTAGAATTCGTTTGTGAAGCCATCTGGTCCAGGACTTTTGTTGTTGGGGAGATTCTTAATAACGGTTTCAATTTCTTTGTCTGTGATTGGTGCATTTAGATTTTGTAGTTCTTCTTGGTTCAGTTTTGGAAGTGCATAGGTTTCTAGGAATTGTTCCATTTCTTCCAGATTCTCTAGCTTGGTGGCATATAGTTCTTTATAGAAGTTTCGCAGAATTCTCTGGATTTCTGTGGTGTCAGTTGTGATATCTCCTGTATCGTTGACAATTCTATTAATTTGAGTCTTCTCTCTTTTTTGTTTGGTGAGTCTGGCTAGGGGTTTGTCAATTTTGTTTAATCTTTCAAAGAACCAACATTTGGCTTCATTGATCTTTTGTATGGTTCTTTTATTTTCGATGTTGTTTATTTCTGCTCTAACTTTAGTGATTTCTGTCCTTCTGGTTGCTTTAGGGTTCCTTTGTTCCTCTTCCTCTAAGTCCTTGAGGTGTGTAGTAAGTTCGTTCATTTGGGCTTCTTCTTGGTGTTTAATATGTGATTGTATAGCTATAAGTTTCCCTCTCAGTACTGCTTTAGCTGTGTCCCAAATATTTTGATAGGTTGTGTCTTCATTTTCATTAGTTTCCAGGAACATTTGAATTTCCTGTTTGAGTGAGTGTCTGACCCAGTGGTTCTTAAGGAGCATGTTGTTTAGTTTCCAAATTCTATGTCTTTTAATAATTTTCTGTTTGTTGTTAAAAGTTAGTTTTACTCCACTGTGGTCTGAGAAGATACTTGGGATGATTTCAATGCTCTTGAATTTATTGATGCTGTCTTTGTGACCTAACATGTGGTCTATCCTTGAGTATGTGTTGTGTGGATTTGAAAAGAAGGTGTATTCCAGTTTTTTGGGGTGGAGGAGTCTGAAAATGTCCAAGAGGTCTAGTCTGTCAATCTCTTCATTCAATTCTCTTATATCTTTATTGGTTCTCTTCTTTGTTGATCTGTCTAAGTGTGAGAGTGGGGTATTGAAGTCTCCCACTATTATTGTATTACTATTGATGTATTTTTGAAATTCTTTCAATAGGTGTTTAATGTATTTAGATGGTCCCTCGTTGGGTGCATAGATGTTAATAATTGTTAAGTCTTCTTGGCTGATTGATCCTCTTATCATTATGTAATGTCCTTGCCTATCTTTTATTACTTTATTTAATTTAAAATCTATCGTGTCTGAGATGAGAATGGCTGTTCCTGCCCTTTTTTGTGGACCGTTAGCCTGTATGATAGTTTTCCATCCTTTCACTTTAAGTCTGTGTTTATCTTGTTGTGACAGATGGGATTCTTGCAAGCAGCATATGGTTGGGTTATGTTTTCTGATCCATCCCCCCACCCTGTGCCTTTTGATGGGTGAGTTTAAGCCATTGACATTTATTGATATTATGGATTTAATGTATTGTAGTGCCATTGTTCTAAAAAACAATTTGTTTGCTCTGATATATTACAAGTATTATAGTGATGTTCTTGTTTATAAGAGGTCTTTTAATACCTCTTTCAGGGCCGGCTTGGTGATAGTTGCCTCCTTTAACTGTTGTTTGTCTAAGAAGGTTTTGATCCCTCCATCTAGCTTGAATGAAAGTCTAGCAGGATATATAATCCTTGGTTGAAACCCTTTTTCATTCAGGGCTCGATAGATATCTTGCCACTCCCTTCTGGCTTTTAGAGTTTGAGTTGAAAAATCTGCAGAAAGTCTTATGGGTTTTCCCCTGTATGTGACTTTTTGTTTCTCTCTTGCAGCCTTTAGGATCCTTTCTTTATCCTTACTTCTTCTCATTGTGACTATGATGTGTCTTGGTGTTTTCAGGTCTGGGTTGATTCTGTTTGGTACTCTCTGGGCCTCTTGCACCTTGATATCCTTTCTGTTATTCAGGTCTGGGAAATTTTCTTGTATTATTTCCTCTAGGATGTTTGCTTCCCCTTCCTCTCTTTCTTCCTCTGACAGGCCAATTATACGAATGTTACTTCTTTTGAGATCATCCCATATGTCTCTGTTGTTGTTTTCAGTGTCTCTCAATCTCTTTTTAAGCTCTTTCACCTCTTTCTTAGTTTTCTCTAACTCATCCTCTGTCTGACTAATTCTGTTTTCTGCTTCTGTTAGTCTGCTTTCCCTTGCCTCAGCTTCTTTCTTCATTACAGCTATTTCAGCTTTCAGTTCTCTAATTGTCTCAAGATAATCAGTATTTTCCTTGGGGGTCTCAACTGTTGTTTCCCTAATACTGCCATTTCTTTCCTCCAATGTTGTTTTCATTTCTGTGATTAATAAGTTTATTATTGCTTGCATACTTTTCTTATCTATGGTTACTTCTGACTGATTTGTGGTTTCTTCTGGGCTCTTGTCTTCATTCATTGGGGTAGCAGTTTTATTTGTTTTTAATCTACCCATTTTTTTTTAATTTATGTGTTTCTCTCTTTTTTTTTTTTTTAATGTTCTGTTGTTCCTCAGTTGTTGTGTTTTGAGCACAAGTAACACTGTACTAAATACCTTTATGACAATTGCACTCACCAACCTCCGGAATAACCGTAGCAACTGAAGTAAGTATTGAAGGAGTTTAATCGTTACCAGTTAGCCAAACAATTTCTCCAGTCCGTGAAAAAATAGTAACCAAATCCCAGTGAAGAAAGAGAAAAGGAAGAGAGGATAGCAAGAATAGACAGTTATGCAAATTTACTATCCAGTGTATATTCTAAGGGTAACAAGAGTGTAAAGGGAACTAGAGCAGAGATACACACATAGAGAGTCCACTCTGGGTCAGATTTCTTCCCCAAAGTAATTCACAAATTCAGAAAGTCAAAGAAGAAAGAAGTGTATGACAAGATTAAAAAAAAAAAAAAAAAGAGAGAGAGATTGAGAGAGATAAGAGAGAGAAAAGGGAGAAGATAGGAAGAAGAGTTGTAATTAAAGAGCAGTGCGAGGAACTTCCCAAATGTGTATCAGTGAATTAACAAAAAAAAAAAAAAAAAAAAAAACCTGTTTGGTGGTATGGGGTATCCTGCTAGTAGCTGGTCCCAGGCACTGCTTATGGGGGGAGGGGGGGTGGGCGGCGGGAAGGATGTACGCTTGAAAATTAAAAGGAAGAAAAAAAAAATTTTTCCCCCTACTCTGATTCTTAACCCAAATTAAGTTATAGAAACATCCTTGGTATGACCGTTATGGCCCCTTATTGGATGGCCTGCTAAAGGCAGAAAATCCTATTGTTTACACGAGATGTGTCCGGAGCTCAAAGGCTGGCCGCTTCTGCTTCTCCGGGCGCCATTTTCCGGGAAACCCCGCCCTCCAGACTTTTTTAAAGGATTTCTCAAAAATGAAAACTAGCTCCAAGTCCTTTGATCCAATGAGAGCTATACTCAAGAAGTCTTTGGATCCACCCTCAGGGTCGCGGTGGACCCTGGCAACTCCCAAGAGGCAGCCCCCGAGCTAAAGTGCTCTCTCCGGGTCCTCTGCCCGCCGCGCTCTGCAACCGGCGGAGGAGCCGCCTTCCCGGGCGGGCGGAGGACAATGCCCGGCGCACTCGCCTTGCCTGGCGCCGCCTGGGAATTCTGGCGCCCCGCTAGTCCGTGTCACCTTTGCTCTAATTGTTAACCCAAATTAAACTGTAATAACTTCTTTGGTGCCCCCCCCCCCCTTATTGACTGGCCTGCTAAAGGCAGAAAATCCTACCTTTGCCGACGATGCTATCAGAGCACTCGCTGTTAGCGACTTCTCAGGCCGTCGCCATATTACCTCCCCCCCGCACTTTTTATTTTTTTATAGTTATTGTTGTTGTTGACCTTGTCAGATAGGATAGAGAGAAATGGAGAGAGGAGGGGAAGACAGAGACGTGAAGGGAAAGATAGACACCTGCAGACCTGCTTCACCAATTGTGAATCAACTCCCCTGCAGGTGGGGAGCTGGCAGGTCTAACTGGGATCCTTACCCCGGTCCTTCTGCTTTGTGCCACCTGTGCTTTACCAGCTGTGCTACTGCCCAACTCCTGACCTTAAACTTTTATAATTATCGGGTATGGTCCTAGTGTACACAGGCTTTCATTTTTTAAATTTTGACAAAAGCATACTCTGATATTTTAGAAAATGTGTGCTTTTTATTTTGGAAATGCGTACTTGCTTGTTTAAAAATGTCACTTCTCTTGAAAGAATGTTGGGTGTTATATTTTCTAAAGTTCTTAGTAGGCTGTTAGTACTAAGTTTTCCTAAAAAGAGAAAGGGCAGTCAGGTTGAACAGTGACCTTCGTTTCCCCAGGATGCCAGTTTTGACCTGTGACCTTCTGATCTACATGTGGTGTACAGATGCCAGTGTCAGCATAATGAGTGGCTATTCCATGACCATTTGTCCCCACAATTGGTGACTATCTGGGAAGTGCTGGGCTAAGGAGTCTTTAAAAGGCTAGTAGCTGAGGGCCTATGGCAGTAGAGGTGTCACCTTGAACTTTGCAGTGAAATGTGCTGATCACAGTAACAGCCATCCAGAAGCCCAAAGTGCGCCATCTTTAGTCTCTGCTACTGTCTCCTCCTGGGCTGACTGCAGACTCAGCCATGTCCTTGCTCTGGCACATGGAACATGGACAAATGGGAAGCAGGCAGAGACCTCAGTGGCTGTCTGGCTATGGTATGGGAGCCCTTCTTCTGGCACTGAAGAAGCTAGGTGCCACCCTGTGGAGATTTGGGGAACAGGCAACACACAGAAAATAGATCCAGTTGAGCTATGAGCTGCCTGCAGACACATGGGACCTCAGCTAATGCAGAGCTGCCCAGAGGAGCCCACCAAGGTTTCATCTGAGCCCTGAGCAAAGAGAGGGGCCATATAAGGCACAGAGTCAGGGAGTGATATTTATTATAGTAATACAGTCAACAAGAAAATACAATAAAAGACTCTATAACTACATACATACAGTGAAAGGAATAAGAGAGAGATTTCTGTGAAAAGACCTTCAAAGCAGGATGTAAGAAGGGATCAAGGAAGATGCCTCAAATGAAATGAGCTGGATGTGAGATGTTGACATTTTTCATTGTGACCCCACTAGACAAAAAGTTTAAAAGAACTGCCTTAGTCAGAGGGCTTCATGTCTTCCACCAGGAAGTTTACACATAGATGGCAGGACTGAGAACTAACTCAAAATCCTGCAAAGGATTAAGAAAATAATTGTTCTCAGTTGGATATCATAAAGTAACAGGGAAAAGAAAGGGTCAGTTCTAGAAAGGGGAAGCTGTCTGTAGGCATTTCAGCAGACACCCAGGTGGCCTCACTGATTGTAGATTTTCCAGGGGAGCCCTGAGCCATTATCAGCTGAGTAGGTTGTAGGTAGGGGGCTCTCTGAATCCCATTTGGAGAGACCTGAGATGTTCCATCTCTGAGCCTTTCTGGAGGCGTCACTCTCCCGGATTGGAATTAGCAGTCTGTCTTACTGTCATGCCTGAAATGAAAAACAGAGAGCTGTCTTAGTTAAATCACATTGTCATATACTAGCTTCTTCTTGATTCCTGAAGAAATAAGTTAAGCCAAAGAGAGTATTTCTCCATGGAGATAAATATATGAAAGGGCTAAGTGGTGCCCACCTGGTGAGCACACATGCCACAGTGAACAAGGACCTAGGTTTTTGCCCCTATCCCCACCTGCAGGGGGGAAGCTTCAGGAGCCGAAAAGCAAAGCTGTAAGTATCTCTCAATTTCTTCCCCACTGTCTCTCCCTCCCATCTGAATTTCTATCGCTAGCAATTAGGTAAATTGAATTATTATCAGAAGAGTTAAATATATTAAAACCTAGTCAACATTTCCTCTCAACACAGCAAGATTCTGCAGCCTCCACCCAGAATGTGCTGTCACCAGGAGAATGAGTCAAGTCCTGCCATTGTTGGGATGTGATTCTCTTGTCCTGTTTTAATCAGCCAGAAACCTTTGTCTCACACAGACTAGTTGCTCGAATTAATCTCACATGGCCTAAGGTCACCCAGACTCATGGTGTAGATGAGGTGTGTCCAGGAGCCTGGTCACCTTTGTACCACTGGCATCAGTCAGGAAGGAGGTGCCTACCTCTAGCATGATCAGGGGACTTGGATGTAGGGCCTCACTCCTCCCTGTCTTCCTTGTTAAGCTCTGTGTGGCTGCTGGTGCACAACACGGACATGATGCAGGAGAACTGAGTGATGGTGGCCTTCTCCTTCTGGTGTAGCAGATAGACACAGTCCATGATGTCCTCCACTGCCAGATTCACGGGGATGATGGGGTGGCTCAGGGCATAGCTGTAGAGTGACAGCTTGTGGGTGGCCCTGTCTCCATAGCCCATCAGGTATTCAGTACTGAGCTCAGAGGCAGTGAGCTCTAGCAGAGGCAGCCATGAGGGGGCACTGTGCAGACGGTTGAACACGGAGCTCTGCCTGATGCTTTCCACATCATGGAGGGTGGTGTCAGAGTCATCCCTCTGGTCCACAGCCACCAAGATGCTCTTGTGGTGGCCTCTGTCAACAGAGCTGCCCAGGGTCCAGGTAGAGTCACCCCCAGTGCAGAGACCTGTGATCATAGCAGTGGGATTAGCAATGGACAAAGTAGGGGCCCTAGGGAGCAGAGCAGAGGCAGTGAGAGCATGAAGGACGTGGAAAACCAAGGGGTCGAGCGTCCACTTTCTAACTGAGACCTTTGTAGAGGGACAGATGGAGGTAGCAAACCCAGTTATAAGAGTATGACATGATTCCTGCATATTAGCAGGAAAATCTTTGAGGATTTGGGAAAGGAGACCTGGACTCCCTACTTTTGATTGAATTTGAAGGTGTATATAACTGGCCTTGGCTTTTTATTGGAGAACTTAAGAGGTTTCTAGAAACTTGGAAGTAGAAGTTATCATGCTGGGTCACTATTAGTTCTGGTGTATATTCTGATCCCATTTCCATAGTGAGGCTGGTTTTCAGTATCATGAGCTTGATTTCAAGAGGGGAGAAATGTCCAGAGAGGTGGCACTGGCAGCAAAGTGTTCAATTTCCCTCTCCTCTGCTGGCCCTGAACTGAGGTCTGGGCTTGTGGAGGAACTAACCTGGGGTGTCCTCAAATAGCTGCTCCAAAAGGAAGGACTCCTGGTGGCTGGAAGCCAAGCCAGAGATTTCCTGATCCTGTGACTGGTCCTCAGTCACCTGTAGTGGAGCCATTCCATTTTTATAGTGATATTCTCTGTCTGTATGGAGAGGAATCCAAAATAGGTTCAGGCTGAAGTGGTCGTAATGAGCCCATTGTGACCACAGGATGTAGCTAGAGCATGGCAAGGGAGCTGTGTCTTCCTTGGAGATGTGCATGTTTTTCTGTGGGACTGCTGGGTCCCTGCCAATCTCCCCACCCCCTTGGGATTGATTTTCAGTGTCATGAGCTTGTTTCAAAAAGGAGGTATGACTTGGCAGGAGGCATGTACAGGAACCCAGCTGGTCTCCACATGTGAGGCTGTGGGAGTCATCTGCTTCTAGTGGAAGCCCCTCAGTGGCTGGCGTTTGACCCCCTTCATGTTTATGCAGATGTTTGACACCTACATGTAGAGAAACTCCCATCTAGGTCCAGGCTGACCATGAAGAGACTCACCTCACTGTAGAAGATGACACATGGGCCTTCTTTGGACCTTCTGTGCAAAGAAGGCTGTGTCTCTGTGTCTCTGTGTCCAAGAGTCTGACAGGAGACCCTGCCCTAGCATGTGCCCCAAGAAAAGAGTTGACAAAGTAAAGAGGAAGATGTTCTTATACATCCCTGTGCCTGGAATGCAATGAATTCCTCATGAGGAAGAGCTTTATATATCAGTCCTGTCTGCCACAGAGAAGTAGAGAAGCAAGGACTGTCATTAGAGCCTGTTACAGAGTAGTAGTTGGTCAGTGTCTGTTGAATTCATGGAGGCCTACTGCTTGCACTTTTCCCTGTCAGAAGGTATTGAAGCTAAGCTGGAATCCATTTTCCCTGATCCTTTGTGGTTAATGTCTCACTCCAGTCAGCCTCTTAGATTGCCCTGACACTCACCTGCAGGTGGCTCTGTGGTTTCTTCCATCCTAGAACTCACAGACCCCTGACCAGTTTCCTCAGAGTCCTGGGAGAGAAAGAAGTCAGGGTCACAATAAGCCTTTGGAGTGAGCAGTGGAAGAACACATTTCCCAGCAGCTCTGTTTCCCCCAGAGAGAGAGAGAGAGACAGAGACAGAGAGAGAGAGAGAGAGAGAGAGAACCCTGTGTCCAGTATCAAACTACTTGACCCCTGGGGGTGACTGTGGTTTAGAATCACCACTGTAGATTTACATGAATACTTGGATTTTCAGTGCATGTTTAGAAGTGTGATGACAAGGGTATTTGGATTCGTTCCTGCATGCTCTCTAGTCTCAGGATACGCACACAGGTAACTCTCAGTTGAGAGTAATTTGTAATTTAAAATGTCAGCTATCTAATCAAATACTTTTAAAAATATATATCTTCCCCCCACTAGAGGAGAAGAATTTCCTGGTGTTTGAAGAGGCAGGAAACTGGCATCAATGCTGCAGAGTGAAGGCCAACCCTGACATGATGCAGATTTCAAATTATGCAAAAGAAGAAATAAAAAAGAGAGAGAGAGGGCTAGGCAGTGTTGCAGCTGTTTTGGCACACACCTTACCAAGTGCAAGAACCAAGGATTGGGTGCCACTACCCTGACAGAAAGCCTTATTATTGACATACTAAGCTGATAATGAAGATGAAAATTAAGGAGGAATTGGTTTGAGATAGGTCATTAAAAATAATCCCATTCTAATGCAGTAAAGAATTGTAAAAAGAGCACACAGTGTACAAGGGAAATGCAGACAGTATCCATAGGTCAAGTATATATGTAAGTGGATCTTATGAGAATATCATAGTGGGATCTCCTAGCATAATGGTCATGCAAAGAGACTGTCATGCCTGAGGCTCCAAAATCCCAGGTACAACACCCTGGATGACCATAAGCATTAAGCCAAAGGTGAGCAGTGCTCTGGAAAAAAAAAAGAGAAAGAAAGAAAGGAAGGAAGGAAGAAAGAAAGAAAGAAAGGAAGAAAGAATCCTCCTCAGGGCCAGGCAAGGCAGTACACCTAGTTAAGTACACACATTACTATGGACAAGGACTCATGTTCTAGCCCCGGGCCCCACCTGTAGGGGGACAGCTTCATGAGTAGTTAAGCAGTGCTGTAGGTGACTCTGTCTCTTTCCTTCTCTATCTCCCCTCCCCTCTCAGTTTCTTTCTGTATCTATCCAAAGTAAAACAAAGAAACAAAAAAACTCCAAGGGAAGAATATGGTGTCCCATATCTGAAAATGGGGAAAGATTTAAGATGGGAAAGAAAAGATATCCGAGGTCACATGATGGAAAGACTCTAACTGAATGAAAAGTACCTTTACAAATTTGAGAAGATACTCAGAATTACTTTGTTCAAATTCACATGACTCAGTTCTTTAGCCCTCACCTCCTCAATTCATTAAGCATAATCAGCTCCAGGCCCTGCCCCCAAATGGAAGCTCCAATGTATCTCAAGGTTTGTGAGAACTATGAAGTTATCTCTTATGGGAGACACAGGGATTTGGAGTGGGGTGAGCATGGAACTCTACCCGTATACGTGGATAAGCTTATTAACCATTATTCAGTCACTGCTGAAAATGTGGGTAAGAGAATGTCTTAGTTCTCCATAGTAAATGTCTTAGCTATTGTACTGCAATTCCAGAAACCAAATGATACGCAGAGCTCCTGGCTGTCATTCTCTTCTTTTTCATTTTCTTTAATAGCGGGGAAACGGGGGAGAAAGGGGTAGAGAAAGAGAGAGAAACCTGAAGTACTGCCTCACCGCTCATGAAGCTCCCCTGCCACAAGTAGGACTCAGGGACTTGAACCCAGGTCTCTTGCATGGTAATGTGCACTCTACCGGGTACACCACTGCCTGGTCCCTCCTAGCTTGCTTTTGGTCCAGTAGCATAAAGAAAAGTGAGGTTGTTATTTTTTCTTTAATTAGTAGAGTCACCCATTCCAGGAGGAAAACATCCACAGGGAGCAATGCAGACCACTCTGTATATGCAAGACAGGGTTGCATTCAGTCTAAGCTCCCTTTTTTGTGTCTATAGAGAAGTGTGTGTAAATAGGAAAATACATCCGTCCGGGTGGTATGTGCTGAATTCTTCCCTCATCTCTAGACCACTTTCTGTGTAACGCAGGAACTTGGAATGTAAGTTCTAGTCTTAGAAACACTCACACAGGTGCGTTCTGCCTCCTTTTGGTTGATATCCAGGTAGTCCAGAATGGCGGTATAAATTTTGCTAATAGATTCCACAGTGACCCAAAAGAGAGAAGGAGAAATGAGCTGTTAGACTATTATCAAATGAACTTGTGTTTTGGCTAATCATTTCAGCATTTTTCAATGGTTTTTCAAGATATCAAGTTTTTAAAGATACGTGCAAGACTTAATGAGAATAACAGTATGCAAATGTATTTCTGGAGAATGAGACAGATCCCAGAAAACATGTCTGTGGTGTCAGGTCTCTGAGACCAGGGCTGAACACCCCATCCTCCAGGCCTGCCTGGAGTCCAGGCCAGAACCTCCCTGGGCTGTAGCTCTGGCAGGTTCATTTGCTTTGAGAACCAGCCCATGGAGAAACCTGCCCTTAAGTCAGGGCCATTTAATACATGGTGCAGGGTGATGTTAGCTCCCATCACAGCATGAAGAGAAGGGGGACAAGAGGGAGGGGCATTGACTGCTTGGACTCTGCATTCTGAGAACTTGAAAATTTGAAATACATGAAATAAGGACATACTCAGAAAGCTCGTTATACCATTGCTCCATCTTCTCATCTGATCTGAAATCCAAGAGAAGGGGAGAAAAACAGTTAAAATGCACATTCACACAAACATATTATGAGTGTTGGCCAGTGTAAACAGCATCATTGATTGTTATTGGTGGGACTGTGTGATCCAGGAGTCCTGTCCTGGTCACGGTGCTGAGGGGCCCTGCTCTTTGACAGTTTGCTGGGTTGGCAAGGAAATCTTCTAAATGGAGGAGAAATTGGATTTAGGGCCCTTTGGTGGTGCTGGTGGTTAACTGCACATGCTACCATGCACAAGGACCCGGGTTCAAGCCCCTGGCCCCCACCTGCAAAGGGCTTAGCAGCTACATGTGTTTGCTTGTATCAGAGCCAGTGGGAGCCAATGGAGAGCACAGAGCTGTCCTTGTGGGGGTCAGAGCACCTGTGGCTAATAGACCCCCAGATGGAGCTGTGCTCCCCCTAAGAGTCATGAGGAGACAGGCAGGGCCTAGCTGCAGTCTTACTGAAAAGAGACCACGAAGCTGCGGTCAGCCCAGCCTAAGACCAGTGATGTGTGGGCTCTTGTGGCTTTCCTCATGTTGGGTTCCACCCACATGTCCATCAGGGGTGCCAAGTACTTGATTCGGAAGTGACTCTTGTACCTGGAGAGGGAATAGAGCACAGCACTGTTAGCTTGCATCCCAGCGATCTGGGAGTATCTGGGTTTATCCTGAGGAGATGGTGGGTGTGTTTCTTTCTTTAATTTTTTTATTGGGGAATTAAAGTTTTACAGTTGACAATAACTACAATAGTTTGTGCATGCATAACATTTCTCAGTTTACCCTGAGATTTTTTCACATAACAATACAACCCCCACTAGGTCCTCTGTTATCCTTTTCCAGGATGTGTACTCCCCCCACTCCTCCACCCCAGAGTCTTTGACTTTGGTGCATTATACCAACTCCTTGGAGGGAGGTACATACTTCCTGTTGGAGATGAGCAGCACGTTGGAATATAGGATCAGCTGCCTTTTCTGCCACTTCCGACCCTTCTGGAATTTGCCAGTGCCCATGAACTGGATATGGCCATAAGGCAACACTAGGATGTTCTCTTCCAGACTGCCCTCCTCCATAGAAGAGCTGCAACACAGCAGACCCACAGGGCAGTTTGTCTCTGGCAGGCAGGACACGGGCTCATTCTGATGTCAGCCCTCACAAAGCATTACAGAGGAGTCTCAGTCCCCCAGAAGAGCTCACTAGCCAAATTCAGGAGTCTTGAGCTAGACAGAGCTCCTGTGATAGTTGAGGTCACTCAGGGCTGGTGGTAATGGAGGTCTGCTTCAAGGAGAAGGCACAGGGCCTGTAACTTCAGTGTCAGGGGACAAGAAAGTAGCAGAGTCTCAGGACCTGGTAGAAAGGAGACACTAAAGGGAGTGGGGGGGGAGTGAGGGTATTGGGGCCCTGGTGCTTGGTGCTGGGAGAGGACCTGAGTGGGGGTGAGAGTATTCTGCAGACACCCTGTGTCAACAAATCACACTGTAGTGAATTAACACTGACCCCCAATATAAGGATAAAAAAAATGTAAGGGGACACTAAGAGGTCAAAGGAGAGAGGATGAAAAATGTTTTAAAGAACCAACTCAGGGACACAGGGCCAAGGCCTGAAGGCAGCACAGTGTCTACAGCGTTGTCAGAGCATAATCAACCATAGTATCATCTGCGGTTTTAGCCTTTGTGACTCTGCTTCTTTCCCTACCCATTCTTCTACCCCTTTCTTTCCTCTTTTCTTCTTTTCTCTTCTTTTTATTCACTCTTCCTCTCTCATGAAAATAATTTTAAACAGATCTATGTGTGACCTATAGGGGTCAGATAGCATCGATCCAAGAGTGTGAATAAGTCATTCCATTGTGGTCTCAGGTTAACATACACACTTAGATAACAGGATTCTGGAAAACTTACTCTAATCTTCTTTAAGTCAGTCATCACTTTGGGGTGGAGGGGGGCAGGAATCACATGATCAGCCGAGAATAAACCAAGCATTCAAATGTTTCTCAACTCAAGGAAGTACTAAGCTATTCCTTGGCTGTGCCCGGAGTAAGCCCACAAGACTCTGATGCTAAGGGGTCAAGCCTGCTCTCTGTCATCAGCAGAAGGGAATCTCATGAGCACAAGTAACTGTTGATGACTAGGGCTGAAGCTGAGATTCTGTCAGTAGGAATCGCATAGAGGACCTCCTGGGACCACCCTCCTCCTCCTCTGCTGGTCACACAGGGCATGTGAACAGACTCTACCTTAAGCAGGGCAGCCAGCGCAGACACGCTGAAAGCCTCGAAGACTTTCTGGTAGATGCAGACATCCTCTACTCTTCACTCCTTGACAGGAAAGTGAGAGCTGGGCACAGCACTTTGTGCACTGTTCAGCTCAGTCTCCAAGACTGAAGATTCCACTGTAGCCAGGGACCCTGGCCTGTGATATCAGTGGTCAAAGGTCATCATCATAACTGACAGCTGACAGAGTGCCCCTCTAAAGCCAGTTACACCTACAGCTTTGAGTCTTTTAATCTTTTCCTTTTGAGATGACTATAGACTTCCAGGCTTTTATTGGAAATAATAGAGATGCTACAAGCCTAGCCCCTATTTCATGCAGTGGTCATCTAATTATATAATACTAAACAGAGTAAATATCACTGTAGGATATTCACATGGATGCTGTCAGAGACACACTATTTCCAGGAGCGTGTGTGTGTGTGTGTGTGTGTGTGTGTGTGTGTACGCACACACAAGCACAAAGGCAATGTTATCCTCATAAAACTATTTTGAAAGAATGAATCCATTGGCAAATGAGTTGTGGACATTCTTTGATGTCCTTCAACTCTAGTGTAAAAGACCCACATTCAAGGAACCATTGGAGGACTTGATGTATCCTAGAATAGATGCCTTAGCTTCTTGGTATGTTTTCTCTTTTATTAATTAATTTATTTATCTTAATGAGAAAGATAAGTGCAATGCTCAGCTCTTGCCTTTGGCGATGGGATTGAACCTCTGAAAGGACCCCAGATCCTCACACATGAAAGTCTTTCACTTTCTTTTTTTATTATTTTATTCATAGTTCACTGAACAGAGATAGAAAAAGTAGAGTGACGGAGATGGAGGGAGAGAGGAGAGACATCTGCAGCCCTGCTTCAACTGCTTGTGAAGCTCTTCCTCTTTAGGGTGGACCCGTGTCTGGAACCCAGCATGTTGTAACTAGTGCTCTGAGCTAGGTGCATCCCAGCCTTCTATTACTTCTTGTCTTAAACAGCTCTGTAGGATGCACTCCATCTGATCACAGACAAGAAATACCCAGATTAACATCAGTGAGAGAATCACTGTTCAGAAAAAACAGGGTGTTGAGCACCAGACAGTGTGCTTGTGTATGTGTCTGCTTGTGTGGAGAGAGAGGTGGGGAGAAGCCTGTTCTCACTGTCCTGCTGCATCATCTGAGTGCTTGACCAGGCTGAGTGGTTCCTCAGACTTTTCTTTCTTTCTTACCTTCCCTTAATATAAACTGTTTGAAGGAAAATATGACATTCTTACTAATGATGTGATGGTTGAACAATGCTTTTCCTCACTCAGTCCAGGGAAAGTGAGACAGATGTTTGTCTTTGCCATAAGGAACAATTAAAAGATTAAGGAAGCAATGGATCACATATACAAGATTTCCCTCATGCTGCTGGCACACTGGTAAAGTACAGTCAGGTGGCCGTGATGTCATTCACTTCCCTTGTCTGTCAGAGACTCATTGGCACTTCACTTCTAAAAGGTTCAGGCAGATTGGCTTTAGCTGCAGTTTTGGAATTCAGCCTCTTGAGGGCACTCATCACCTACACAGGGAAGCAAAATGAACAAAACTCACTCAGTTTTTTTCTTCAAGTACTTACTTAGAAAGGAGATTCTTCTAACAGATCCATTCACATAATTTAATTGTGAATGATCAACTTATAACAGTGCATAATGTTGAATAAGAATCAGAAATTCAACATACATGTAGATTGATATTAACTGTCAGCTGGAGGCAGTCTGCAATATTTTGTAAAATGATTTTTTTCTATGGATTATGTTTTTCAGAACTTTGGAATGATTCCATTCCATACTTTAGAGATACATCTGGATCTAAATTTACACAACACTTTTTTGTTTTTTTATATTTATTTATTTATTTTCTTTTGTTTTGACCATGTTTTTTGTTGTTGTTATAGTTATTATTATTGTTGTTATTGATATTGTTGTTGTTAGGACAGAGAGAATGTATAGAGGAAAGGAAGACAAAGAGGGGAGAAGAAAGATAGACACCTGCAGACCTGTTTCACCGCCTGTGAAGTGTCTCCAGCAGTGAGGAGCTGGGGCTTGAACTGGGATCCTTAGCCAGTCTTTGCGCTTTGTGCCACATGAGCTGAACCCACTGTGCTCTCACCTGACTCCCTACACAACACTTTTTATGTGTCCAGCATTAACTACCACAATAATAGTTTGAGTTTCCTTAGGACATTTGGGGTCAGTTCTCTTTCTTGTGTCCAGGGTTATAACCGCTGTGGCTTATTGCAGGCACAGGAATCCACTGCCGCTGGTTGCCATTTTTTACCTTTTTTTTTTTTTTTACTAATTCCCAATTTTTTTGGATAGAGCAGAAAGAAATTCAGAAGAGAAGGAAGGATGTATATGTATATGTATATATATAGAGAGAGGCCTACAGACATGCTTCTCCACTTGTGAAGCCTCCTTGCTGCAGGGATGAGCAGGACCTGGAAGGACCTTGACCATGTACTGTGTGTGCTTATCTGGGTGCACTACCGCCAGCCCCATAATGGAGTGATTAAATGCACAGCTTTTTACCCTACAGCCTAGAGAAACACCAGTAAGTGCTCTCTTACATCTTAATATGTCATTCATATAGCCATTGAGTAATAACTTTGTCTCATACATTTGGGGCCAAGATTGGAACATGCATTTTTCTTTACATAGTTCTGTCTGCAAAGGAGATTCTGCAGATGAGAAAGAGGGAAAGGATCCAGCAGGAGGCAGCCTTTTCTGGCCTCAAGTTTCAAGATTGAGCCCCAGGGGCTGGTCAGCTCCTGACAGCCAACTCCAGAGAATCTCCACAGGGGTGCTGGGTGGTGGCTCACCCTGATGAGAGCACATGTTTTCATGCCCAGGAACCTATAAAAGGTTAGGACAGTAAATATCCAGGAGTCTGGAGTTGGGCTGTAGCGCAGCAGGTTAAGCACACGTGGCAGGAAGTACAAGGACTGGCATAAGAAACCTGGTTCAAGCCCCCGGCTCCCCATCGTGAAGTGACAGGGGAGTCACTTCACAATTGGTGAAGCAGGTCTGCAGGTGTCTATCTTTGTCTTCCCCCTCTGTCTTCTTCTCTCTCCATTTCTTTCTGTCCTATCCAACAACAAGGACATCAACAACAACAACGATAGTAACTACAACAATAAAAGAAGGGCAACAAAAGGGAATAAGTAAATATTAAAAAAAAAAAAAAGACAGTAAATGTCCAAGAGCACTGGCTGCCCTCTGCCTTGGTTTTTTACAGTTATGTGTGAGAAATAGTCAGATAGCTTACTGGAAACAGTCTTTCACGTATTGGCTTAGATAGCAATCCTAAACTCTAGGACATCTTATATGAATGTCCCCCCAAGTTTGAAGGTAGACAGTCTACAGGGCATGATAGAAGGTTAAGGATGTACTGGTGGCCTTCAACTTCTCTAGAACCAGAATGAAACAGCTTATGTACTCCACCACTATGTTCTCAGGGAAGAAGGGGGTCTCCTGGGTAGTAGCTACTGTCCGGTAGCAGTTTGGGTCGTCCCTGTCCCCAGAGGCCATCACAGATTCAGGGGTGAGCTCAAGGTCCTGAGGAGGAGTAGATTTGGCCAAGTTGGGGCCATGGGCGTGTGGTATATGGTGGAGTGCTTGCAGCTAAGTTTCATTATCATTGATGGTGGCGATGATGTCACTGTTCTGGTCCACTGCCACCAAGAATCTGTGATGGATGGTATCTGATGACAGATTGTACAAGGGCCTGGGATAACCCACCCTCCCCCAGCAAATAGACCTGTGACATAGCAGTGTGTATAATGATGAGCTCAAGTGGCCACTCTGTGTGCTGAGAGGAGGTGGAGAGCCAGGCAGCCACCAGGCCCACTTTCTAGTTGAGAGCATTATAGAAGGAGAGAAGGAAGAAAGCCCAACCAGTCTTAAGTCCAGGAGAATAATGTACCTCACCATGGAAATATTTGTGCATGGGCTGATGTATGAGATTTGACTTCTCTACTTTTAACAGGATTTAAGATTTCGTAGGTGGAATCCAGATATATTGTGTTATTCATCTTTCACAGGGAGAATGCCTGTAGAAAGAACGCCCTGTCCCTTGACATACAGTCCTACCTCCAAGGACACCTCTATGAGCAAAGACAGAAAGCAGAGAGGGCACTGAGTCTTGTCACGTACTGTTGTCAGGCTTCTGCCTTTTGAATGGACAGTATCTGTTGCAAGAGTCACCAAGGCCTGGCAGTGGTGCACCTGGTAGTGCACACAGAGGAGCCGGGGGCAGGACCTTGTTTTAAGTCCCTGGACCCTAATCCTGGGTGGGGGGGAGGGAGAGGAGAACACCTCCCAAGTGGGGGAGCAGTGCTGCTGATGTCTGCCTTTATCCTTCTGTCCCCATCTCTATATCTCTGGTGTGACAAATTAGAAAAGGAAAAAGTGACTGTGGAGAGCAATGGAGTCATCATGCAGGCAAGAGCCCCAGCAATAACCCTGGTGGTAAAAAAAAAAAAAAAAAAAGTCATAATGAAAAATTTATTTAATTCGTCATCCTAGTCTGGTCATAGTACATAGCAAGCCGATACACTTTTTTCAATATATAATTATTGATGGGAGAGTATTAGAATGGTATGGAGAAAATGCTCCTAAGAAATTTTAAAAAACCTGGTAAAACACATTCCTGTCTTCCTTAAGGGTAGGGGATTGGATATAGAGATCTGGTGGTGGGAATTGTTTAGAGGTTTACCCCTCCTATCCTGTGGTTTCATTAACATCTCCTTTTTTAAATAAATAAATAGAAATAGGGGGTCGGGCGGTGGCACAGTGGGTTAAGCGCATGTGGCGCAAAGCACAAGGACCAGCGTAAGGATCCCAGTTCAAGCCCCCGGCTCCCCACCTGCAGGGGAGACGCTTCACAGGCAGTGAAGCAGGTCTGCAGGTTTCTATCTTTCTCTCCCCCACTCTGTCTTCCCCTCCTCTCTCCATTTCTCTTTATCCTATCCAACAATGAATAGCGTAAACAAGGGCAATAATAATAACCACAAGGAGGCTACAACAACAAGGGCAACAAAGGGGGGAAAAATGGCCTCCAGGAGTGGTGGATTCATGACGCAGGCACCGAGCCCAGCAATAACCCTGGAGGAAAAAAAAAAGAAATAAAAAAAATACTGGCCAAAAACATCCCTGTCTTCTTTCAACATAACCTGGCTCTGAGGCAGGTATGGATGGTGAGACACTGTGGGATGAAATAGTTTCTTTCTAATGGGGATCCCAATCCTACCACCTCCCACTCTCATAATAGACTCCATGCCTAATCCAGACACTGACTGCATCACTTCCTGGATTGCCTGAGGCACTTGCCTGAGAAATCTTAAACATCTCCAATCCATCCATCAACACAGATCCAGCATCACTGTAAACAGTTTGAGTCTTACTTTTAGGTCAGTCTTCCAGGATTTTCTTTCCTTTTCCTGGCCACTCTCTTCTTCCTTCCCTTAGGCTCTCAGTTTTCCTCAATATATACTAAGATAGTAATAATATAAATGAAAGAAAACAGATGTACTAAAACTTACTGATCTACTTATATCCCTCTATATAACACACTTTTGTGTGTACTACATGGACAATCTCTATACATTTAGAAACAAGTAATATTACAAGTCATTACACAGACAATGTATTAGATTCACTAAAAAGGGTTATTTCAGTTTTTCTAGGAAATAAAGGTATCTAGTGTACATTATCTTTTTTTTTTACATGGTAGTATTATTTAAATTCTAGACACCCTTGATTTTTTTCTGTGTGTGTGTGCATTAGGAATCTGAGTGTCAAAGTAATTGAAAGGACTAGTTTATACCCCTTGCCTTTCATTATTTCTTTCTTCTCTTTTCTTTTTTTAATATTTATTTTATTTATTTATTCCCTTTTGTTGCCCTTGTTGTTTTATTGTTGTAATTATTATTGTTGTTGTCATTGTTGGATAGGACAGAGAGAAATGGAGAGAAGAGGGGAAGACAGAGAGGAGGAGAGAAAGATAGACACCTGCAGACCTGCTTCACTACCTGTGAAGCAACTCCCCTGCAGGTGGGGAGCCGGGGTTCGAACCGGGATCCTTATGCCGGTCCTTGTGCTTTGTGCCACCAGCACTTAACCTGCTGTGCTACAGCCCGACTCCCTCTCTTTTCTTTAACAGGAACCTTTTCCTTTAATGAAGATGTACTCTTGGTTATCACAAAGGTAATAATGAGGAGAATGGGTAAAAAATATCTGGTCAAATAGTCCATTATTTAAAGTATTTTTTTATTAACTTTTGTTGCCCTGGTTATTTTATTGTTGTAGTGATTGATGTCCTTGTTGGATAGGACAGAGAGAAATGGAGAGGGGGAAGACAGAGAGGGGGAGAAAGATAGACACCTGCAGATCTGTTTCACTACTTGTGAATCAACTCCCCTGAAGGTGGGGAGCCAGAGGCTCGACCAGGATCCTTATACCTGTCCTTGTCTTTTGCTCCATGTGCGCTTAACCCTCTGTGCTATCACTCGACTCCGAAAAGTTAATATTTTTATGCATGGCGTGTGTGTGTGTGTATAATAGGGAGAGGGAGAGAAATGGAGTGAAGGCCTGTGAGTTTCCTGAGTCATAATCAGCTCTGATAATGATGTCTGATGACACTGTCCCCTGAGAGGTTGCAGACCTGGCTCTAGAGCTAGCTAAGTGGGATTCATGTCTTGTTGTCCTGGTGTCAGACCAGTTCCTCTATAGGCCTCCAGCTTTATAAAGGCAAAGCCCTTCACAGAGATTGAACCCTTTTTTTCCAATTCCTGGACATATTGGGAGGGCTGCACCCTAGTTTTTGAATTAAAATACCAGTCATAATCCTGTTTCTCAAAGCCAGAGGCCAGAATCTCATAGTAGGTCATCTGTAGTGGTTCACTCTTGCTTCTGGACACAGAGACCAACAGACCAACAACTTTTGATCCCACAGACAGTTCTGTCCTGGTTCGATACTGGCTCAGAGATGTTCCTTGTGCAAGGAATGGCGACTGGAGCTTCAGAGTATGTGGCCATCAGTCCTCCTGGGAATTGCTGGGCTCTGCCTCTCCTCCCATGGGTATTATGCCTGAACATTTTAGGATCTAGTGGAAGGCTGTCTGGGGACAGAGTTGTCTAGCAGCAGGGAAGTGACCATGTTCAGCAGGGCCTCGGGACAGAAGTGAAGCCTCAGCCAGGCCAGCTCAGCGCTGGGGAGAAGCAAGCCCAGAGAAGATGCAGCAGACAAGTCAGGCAGACAGGCTTCTCCCTGCCCTGGAGAGCCCACCTGGCTGTGTCCAGTTTACAGATGTGGTGGTGCTCATTCATGCACTTGAAATGCTGTCTCCTAAGTATTCCTTTCTGTGACTGGCAAGGTCAGTGAAACTGCAGGAATCCAGCGGGGATTGGTTTTTTCCCAGAGGTGACCCCAGGAAGGCGGGACCTCAGTCTGCCAGGGGAAGAAGCTGCTCAGCTGCGTGGCAGATGGGCACTGACTGAGGTGTTGTGAAAAGCAGAAAGCTTAGTCTTTGAGGAGAGAAGCTGCTGGCAGCGGGTTCCTTTTTGGCGACAGGAACACTGAGCTGCATGGTTGAGGACTGCATGGTTGAGGTAGAGTTGGGCAATTGGGCAAAAACTATCCTTCAGAAGTCACAGGCAGCAGATGCAGAGGCAGCTGGCATGAAACTGGATGCTGTGAGAAGAGACAACTGACATCCTGAGGACTGTGTGAAGGGGTCAGCTGAAAGGGGGTTAGGGTGGGGTTGTCCTTGTGCCTTGGCAGTAACTCAGCAAGAAGAGCCCCAGGCTTGCCTTTGTGACACTGAACTTGGATGTGTGAGGTCTTGTCTTCTGCACAGCACTGCTGTGTGAGAGATGAGTGGTGATTTGCCAAAGGGTGTCTTTCTCCTTAAGTAAGTGCTTAAAACTGGACAACAGAGGTTGTTAAATGAACTATAATTCAGGGAGCCTATGGCCATTGGAAGGTGTGTAAGGTAAGAAGAATGTTTTAGCTGTGAATCTCAATGTTATGTGTATTTTTCTACTTTTTAAAAAATTATTTAATTATGATGGTCAAGTCCATTGGATAAGAGGGGTACAATTCCACACACAATTCCCAACACCAGATATCTCCATCCTACCCCCTAGTTCAGTAGTTTCTTTATTGTTTATCCCTCTGGGAGTATGGGCCCAGGATATGTATGGGGTGCTGAAGGTGGAAGGTCTGGCTTCTGCAGTTGCTTCTCTGCTGGACATGGGCATTGACAGGTGGATTCATACTCCCAGCCTGCCTCTCTCTTTCCCTAGTGGAGCAGGGACACATTGGTGGAGTTGTCTGCCCAGGGAAGTTTGGTTGAAAGCATTGTATGTGTATTTTTTTTTTAATGAAATGATACATATAGTAGTGCCTGTGGATAGTAAGTTGTATCTTTACACCTCAATGTGGATGGGTTTAGCACTGTTATCAGATCACTATGAAGGTTGAACCTAGATATTTTAAGCATCCTAACAGATGCCGCGGTATAAAAGCCAGCTATAACAGGATTCATTCAAGAAATATTCAGAAGGTAATTTCAAAAGAATACAGAGTGTGTTGGGCTGGAGAGATGGAAGTAGAATTAAAGCTCCAAACTTTCAGTCTCAAGATACATGAGGCCCCAGGTTTAGTTCCCAATACCAGGGCAAGCCAGGGCTGATCAGTGCTTTGTCCAAAACAGCAACAACAACAACAACAAAAAAAAACAAGAAAAGAAACAAATACTAAATTAAATAATATTCTGTAGAGGTAGCCATGAGGGGTCCTTAAACAAACTGAAATCAAACCTCCTAGAACTAATGGTTCTCTGTCACTAGCAGTACTGGCACCTGCCACCTCCTTGCAGCACTTTGCCTGCATGATTTTCTCTCTTCAGATAGTGGCCTGACAGTGGAGCTGCACAGAGGATATATAAACAGATCACCAGTGCCTCCTTTTGAAATACCCAGTGTACTGTTCATGTATTTGTTTCTCTAAACTGGTCAGTAGACCTGCATCCATGAAAGCTAAATAGTAAAATTACGGGTTTCTTAATTGTGTTTTACTCGAAGAGATAGAATGACAATATTTTTGAGGCCTAGAACCCCACAGAGTCTATTCTTCAAAACTCTTTCTGGACCTTCTCAGATTATTTACACTTATGGGACCTTGCTTGTGACTACTGGGGATATTCTAACCTTCCCTTCAGTTATCTTCCTGCCTTTCTGTCATCCCATTAACTCAATCCTCCAAAGTGTTACAGAATGCTTTCTCTAGAAGTCAGTAATATTTAGACAGGCTTGTTCTAAACTCTGGAAGCACATTCTCCTATTCCTATACTTAAATTACCAGAAGCCAGGCACTAAGAACTTCAGGGTACACTCTGCAACTTAGTGCTTATTTTGTTAATTTTTTTTTCTAGAGATGGAAAGAAATTGAGAAGAGGGGGATAGAGACCCCCATAGCCCTGCTTTAGTACTTGTGAAGCTTTCCCCCTGCAGGGAAGGATAGGTGGCTAAATCCATGGTATTCTTAGGCACTGTAGTGTATGCACTTAGTGTGTGGCAGCCGGGCCATGCCATGTATTGTTTAAATTCCATGGTAAAACGGTGAGTAGCCCCATAGCCCCGCTACAGTAGTTAGTGCTCAGACTACCTCTGGGCCTCTTATTCCTTTCTCGCCACAGCACATTCACAATGGGGATTTGTTTTACAGGGACTGAGCCCCAGCAGTAAACCTCGAGGCAAAAAAAAAAACAAAATCATTGCCGGAGCCATTTTTTAAAAATAATTATTTAAGTGTTTTTTTTTCATTTCTTCACCTTTTAAATTTAATTTATTTATTTTATTTTAAAAAGGAGACATTAACCAAACCATGGATAAGAGGGGTACAACTCCACATAATTTTCACCACCAGATAGCTGTATCCAATCCCCTCCCCTGATAGCTTTCCTATTCTTTATCCCTCTGGGAGTATGAACCCAAGGTCATTGTGGGATGCAGAAGGTGGAAAATCTGGCTTCTGTAATTGCTTCCCCACTGAACATGGGCACTGACTGGTCAATCCATACTCCCAGCCTGCCTCTCTCTTTCCCTAGTGTGCTGTGGTTCTGGAGAAGCAGAGCTCCAGGGCACATTGGTGGGGTCCTCTGTCCAGGGAAGTCTGGTTGGCATCATGCTGGCATCTGGACCCTGGTGGCCGAAAAGAGAGTTAAGATACAAAGCCAAATTGTTGAACAATCAGTACCTGAAAGCTGGAATAGTGCAGATGAAGTGTTGAGGAGAGGGAGGTCCTCCATTTTGTAGAAGGTAGTAGGCATGTTTTAGTTAAGGGCCTATAGGTATATTAGTGGACCTATAGGTATATTAGTGTTTTTTATCAAAGGGCCTATAGGTATATAGGTATATTAGCCTATATCAAAGGGCCTATAGGTATATTAGTGTTTTTTTTTTCCCTCTGAGCCTGAAATCTGATATGCATGTGGATCCAAGTTATTGTCTGTGGAGGTGATGTCATGGCTGGAAAAGGAACAGAAAGTTGGATCAGGGAAGAAAGTAGCTCCCTAATATGGGAAAGGGGTATAAATATGGTTGACTGTAAACCCCATTGATTTGATTTCCTCTGGGGCCCATATTCAGTTTAGGAGCCAATGTGACTTCTGCATCCCTCACATTCTGTGGTCATGAGTAGGAACATTCCAAGCTGCCCAAATATCGACCCATCTTCCTCAGGTGTAGCATAGAGTATGTTGTCCATCCTCCCTTCGGAGGATGGAACATTCTCTACCATTGTTGATCCAAGATGAGGGCAAGGTCCTATAGGGGCCCCACAAAGGGCTCTGTTTTGTTGTTCTTGATAGAGATGACTGGTAACAATGGAGAGAGGGATTTATTTGAGGTCTTGTCCCATCAGTTGGCATGTAAATAAAGGAGTTTTTTATTAACTGCAAAAAAACTAACAATAGTATATTCATATGTTAATTTCTTCATTTGTATATTGGAGATAATAACATAGTTATTGAAGAGACACTTACTCTGAACTTAGAACACTTTTAGTATATTTGGGTGCAACCATATTGGGGGCACATATAATCTTTCTGTTGGATTGATCCTCTAACCAATATGTGGCTAAGTGAGTTATCTTTTTTTAAAAAAAGACATAGTTTTAATTGGTAAGTTTTCATGTAATTTTATTATTGTTTTAACTTCAATTAGTTGTTTGGGGAGTGAATCTGTTGGTATGCATTTAGTATGCATTTGGAAGTGGGCCAGGATTTATTTGCCTAGCTGCTTTTGGAAGCCTGAGCCAACCACAGGTCTTTAGTTCTCATCTTAATTTTTCCATTAATACTGGTGAATCCTTCTGGGGAGCCCAATATACTGTTGTTATTGAGTTCCTAGCTTAAGCCTCAAGATCTACCTTCATGCCACTAACAGTGTACTCTGCCTTGTAATTCCTAAAATGGTGCCAGCAGTCACTAAGCATAGCTTCTTATGTCCTGAGAATCTCTCCTTCACCCTTTTTCTACTCTTTGACCACATGTGTCTTCACCTACCTGTGGCTTAGTAAGATTCTGAAGAATTCCCAGTTGCGGTTTTTTATTATTATTATTTTAGGTGATTATTGTTGCTTTAACTTTTTTCTCAGGGGTGCAAACTTCATTGTCATGCAGGATCCTTGCAGGATCTGCTCTAGCATGCTCTGGCCTGTCTCTTTAACCTGCTTCACTTTCAGCAACCTCTTGCCTCCCCTTGCATCTCAGGACCTTGACAGCTTTGAAGCGTGCTGGCTGAGTATTTTGTATTGTCTTTATGTTGGGATGCATATGATGCTTTTCTCCTAATTGGACCAGGGTTGTGTGTTCCTGGAAAGTAGAGCACAGAAAAAAAAAATGCTATTTTTACCAGGTCATTCAAAAGTACATATTATCAGTATGACATCACTGCTGACAATGACCGCAGTCCACTAGCTCAAGTTGTATTTGGCTGTTTCTCCATGGCACTTGTCAGGCTTCTCTAGAAGAACAGAGCCAACAGAATATATATGGAGAGAAATGGAATATATATGGAGAGAAGGGAAAGACAGAGAGAGGTAGAGAATGACACACAACTGGAGACCTGCTTCACTGCCTGTGAAGCAACTCCGCTGCAGGTGGGGAACCAGGGGCTGGAACCGGGATCCTTATGCCAGTCCTTCTGGTTCACACTACCTGCGCTTAACCTTCTGTGCTGTCGCCCGACTCCCATGCTATTTGAATTTCAAGTGGTTTTTGACTTAAGTGAGTTAAGATTATGTTACAGTTCCTTTTCAAAGGGCACATTCTCTAACAACGTGACAGAAACTAGATATAGACTAGGGCCTAAGTGATAGGTTATATGTGCACATCAGTTAGGGGAAAATATATACCTCAAAGTTAAAGTACTCAATAGGCTGCTGTGATTAGATTTAGATTCTATATGTGCAGCAAGCTAGTATAAATGCCTAAAGACACCATAAAGTACCTAATCAAATATTTACTGCTTAGGTCTAAATTCCCTTCTTTCCTACCCCATACTTCACTTCCCTCAACCACTTTATATCTAATCTTGTCAGATACAGTAAGGACTTCAGGGGAGTCGGGTGGTAATGCAGCGGGTTAATAGCACATGGCACAAAGTGCAAGGACCTGTTAGGATCCAAGTTTGAGCCCCCGGCTCCCCACCTGCAAGGGAGTCACTTCACAGGTGATGAAGCAGGTCTACAGGTGTCTCTCTTCCTCTCTATCTCCCCCTTCTCACTCAATTTCTCTGTCTCTATCCAGTAACAAATACAAAGAGGCAAGGACTTCAAATGCTGTTTAGGGACAAGAGACTGACACACTTTAATGATGGCCTTTTTGGTCCCTACCAGGAATATCCATCATCTGGGAATCTAGTCAGGGAATCCTTGAATTACCACATAGATAATGATGGGCCTAGACCTCTAATAGGCCCCATCTCTCTGCCACCACTAGTCATCTTCATCAGGAACATTGTAATAAGCCCTCTTGTTAGCCTCTACAGTACCTTGCCCTCAGTGTAGAATAGCAATGGTAGAAACTGCCCCATTTATTGAAGGGAGACTGGATCAACCTACTGTGGCAGTCAAGGAAGACTGGTCCTAAAATGGGTGCAGTCTAGAATGTTCCTAGCTGTAGCCATCAACTGAGAGCTCACAATGACAGAGATTCAGAGGTTACACAGGCTCCTGTGCTAAATATGAATATATATGGGCCCTAGGTCAGATTTTTGGGTTTAAATTTAGTGGTATTTATATAATTTTCAAATATTTGGGAGCTAGCCAGGGGAATCAGACCAAAACTAAGTCACTAGATGTGGATTTTAAACACTGGAGATAGCAAAATGTCAATATATAGTATCTTATGCAGTATACTAGATGATGTTTTATTTTAATATATATATATATATATATATATATATATATATATATATATATATATATACATTTTGTTGCCCTTGTTGTTTTTCATTGTTGTTGTACTTATTGTTGTTATTGACATTGTCATTGTTGGATAGTACACAAGAGAAATAGAGAGTAGAGGGGAAGACAGATGGGAAGAGAAAGATAAACACATGTAGATGTACTTCATCACCTGTGAAGCTACTCCCCTGCAGATGTGGAGCCGAGGGCTCAAACTGAGATCCTTAGGCTGGTCCTTGTTCTTTGTACCAAGTGTGCTTAACGTGCTGTGCTACTGCCCAACTCCTTATAAAATATATTTTAACATATTTTGTGTATTATATATTACAGTGGAAAGTGTATAAGGTAAAATTGTAAAAAATGCTTAATAATTGTATGTTTATAATGTGTAAACTACAATTTAAAAGCTTATATTAATGTGATAATATTCTAACATACAAGGTACTACATATTACATAATAATAATATAAATTACATAATAATATACATACAGTTACCCAAGGTACAGTATATAATAGTTAATATAATACATAGACGATATTTAATACATACTTGATAATATATAATAGTGTATATTGCTGGCACTCATGTGGGTGGCCTTGCAACCAGAGGTAAGTCACTGGCTTCCCCATGCCAGCTCAAGAGACTGCACAGAGGGAACGGCCAGGGGAAAATTAAGGTATGAACAATCTGCTTTATTAAGAAAAAGGCAGGGTTTATATAGCAGAGTGGAAGAAAGAACATTTTTCACATATGTCAATGATGATGGGTTTCCAAAAGGTCAGTACCGTTTTGGTGGGGAATCTAAGGAATGATGAGAATTGATAGGCGTAGTTGAAAGGTCATTGTGATTTGTTACTTTGAGGCAAGAATGCTAATTAACTAAAGGTATTAAGAAAAACATGGTAGTTAAACCAGCATGGTGAGGTAAAGGGCAGAATATTGATGTAAGGAACAGTGATCACAAAATGAGGAAATAGTGTGTGGGTCTTAACTGTTATGTTACTCACAAGGCAGGGTGATGGAGTCCGATTTGTATGTGATCAAAGATGGTGAAGTGATCGTGAACTTTAAGTGAAATTTAAAGCAGGCAAACATTTGGTTTGTAGCAAGAGGCAAAAGAAAGGAAATACGTACGATAGGGGGTAGGGAGAAGGAAGAAGCACACACCAGCGATGACTAAACCAGATGTCACAGAGAAAAGAGGGGAAGACCAAACCAATATCGTAGAGGCAGGGGTGTGCCCAGCCAACAGTGGACATGCAAAAAGAACACATAGCAAGCAGCACAAGGGAACGCAATGTGTTAATAAAAACAGAAGGCTTCACAAGCAGTATCCAGAAGCATACCAACAATTCCCCCTTTTCTTTTTAACTAATAGCCATAGTATCAGGAATGTGGGGGGAACAGAAACCTGTACAGGCATTTTCAAAAAAAAACTGGCACAAGACATGGAGGAACAAGTAAGAGAGCAGCAAGAACCAGTGTGATGCCAAGGGAAGGCCTGAGGGGGCGTTTCTTGCCTCTGTGGGCAAGGCCTATCAGGCTAAAGAACATTTCCTGCCTCTGTGGGCATCTCTTGCCTCTGGGGGTGCTTCATGCCTCAACAGGCATTTCCTGCCTCTGTGGGCTTCTCTTGCCTCTAGGGGCGTAAAATGCCTCAATGGGCGTTTCTTACCTCTGTGGGCTTCTCTTGCCTCTGGGGGCGTAAAATGCCTCAACAGGCGTTTCCTACCTCTGTGGGCATTACCTACCAAGGAGGGGTGTGTGTCTGTCCTATAGAGTCCCAAGGCAGCTGGATGCAGTCAGTCTTTAAGACACCCAGCAGCGTAAAGGGAGCTGCTGTAGAGTTGTGTACCAGTCAGTCCGATAGAAGTGCCAGTCCAAAGTAGATGGCTAGGGGAAGAACTGCCAGGGGATGAAATGTTTCGTGTCTATCTCCATGGGGAAGGTGACCCACTGGAATTTCACTTTTCTGTAGAGAGTGAGCTTTGGAATCTATGAATCCTTTTCTTCAGGTCGTGCCAAGTCACATCATTGGTTTTGGGGGGGTGCGTTGTCCAGCGGTGGCCTCTTGCCCAACTTCACCTCTAGGAAGTGCAGAGGTGCGATCACTGCATGGAAGTCTGTGTATTCTAGCTCCTCTGCCATCAGAGCCAAGCTGGGGATCTCGGCCAGAGGGTCCAGTCCTGGCAGGGAGCCTGTGGTCACCGCGGGGTTCGGGATCTGCCCAAGCATCATAGCAGGAGGGTGGGAGAGGGAGCCGTGTAGAAGGCATGGGCCAAGGCACGCAGGGCGGGTGATGGGTTGCAGCCCTGCTCCCAGAAGCCAAGCAGCACAGAGGGAGCCCACGCCCAGCGTCCCGCGTCCCACAGTGGCATGCAGGCTCTGGCGGGGTGGGGGGTGGCAGGCAGAAACCAAAGTGTGGCCCAGAACGAAATGTTCCAGAGACAGAGAAACTGTCTCATGAAGAAAGAGTAAAGGCTTTTGGAAACCTCTCCATAAGTAGAAAGGCAGGCCATGGCAGCTTTACTTATCTGGTCTCCTTCATGTGTGTGAAGCCAAGATTCTTGTCCCTGTTCTTCGGGCGCCATTTGTCATTTTTGCTGGGCTGGCATCGTGGGCAGGAGACAGAGACGACCAGAGACTTATGGCTGAGCTGATAACGCAGTTCAATACTTATTCACGAGCAGGGATGCAGTTCAACAAACTAATCTAATCTAATTACAACCCAATTCTGTCCTGCATCTCTCTCCTCCAGCTGAAGAGTCAGAAACAAAGGAAATACGTATGATGGAGGCAGGGAGAAGGAAGAAGCGCAAACCAGAAAAGACTAAACCAAATGTCCCAGAGGCAGGAGGGGAAGACCAAACCAATATCCCGGAGGCAGGGGTGTGCCCAGGCAACAGTGGACGTGCAAACAGAACACAAAGGAAGCAACACAAGGGAACCCAATGTGATGATAAAAACAGAAGGCTTCACAAGCAGAATCCAGAAGCATACCAACAATGGGAGGAGTTTTCCCTAAGCTCTACCAATCCACAGTCCCACAACAGATTATCTCTAAAAGGTTGTTTTCTTTTGTTTTTTTACCAGAGTTGCCTACCTCTGGCTTCGTTTGGGACAGTGCTTTGAACCTCAACCTCAGGCATGCAAAGCCTCCATCTTGAAGTCTTCTGTTCCTTCCATTCCCACAGACTGGTGCTTTTTTCTGAAATCTATCATTTAGATTCACATGAATTTATGAATATCTGTGGCGGTTGTTATGATGTCTTCCCTGTCATTTACAATTCTATTTATTTGAGTCTTTTTTTTTGTGAGTCAGGCTGTTTAATTTTTCAAAGAACCAACATTTGGCTTCATTAATCTTTTGTATGGTTCTCTTATTTTTGACACTACTTATTTCTGCCTTAAGTTTTGCTGTTTCTGGTTGCTTTAGTGTTTCTTTGTTTCTCTTTTTCTCAGTCTTTAAATCGTGTTGTCAGGTTGTTTACTGGAGCTTATTTATTTATTTTTTGTTCCCCTGATGTGTGCTTGTATGGCTATGAATTTCCCTCAAAGTAGTGCTTTAAAATATAAAAATAGTGCCTAAATTTTTTGGCCTCCAGGGTTATTGCTGGGGTCAGTGCGTGCACCATGAATTCACTGCTCCTGGAGGCCATCTGCCCCCCTTTGTTGCCCCCTTGTTGTGGTTATTACCCTTGTTTTAGTTATTTGTTGTATAGGACAGAGAGAAATGGAGAGAGAAGGGGAAGACAGAGAGAAGGAGAGAAAGACACCTGCATACCTGCTTCACTGCCTGTGAAACGACTCCCCTACAGGTGTGGAGCAGGGGGCCCGAACCGGGATACCTATGCTGGTCCTTGTACTTTGTGCCACTTGAGCTTAACCTGCTGTGCTACTGCCTGACCCCCTGTGTCCTAAAATTTTGATAGATTGTGTCTTCATTTTCATTTCTTTCTAGGAACCTTTGAATTTCTTTCTTGAGTTCCTCAATGTGTTAAGCAGTGTGTTGTTTAGTGTCCATATTTTGTGACTTTTACTGATTTTCCGTTTGTTGTTAAGTGTTAATTTAATTTCACTGTGGTCTGGGAAGGTGCTTGGATGATTTCAGTGCTCTAGACTTTGCTGATACTATCTTTGTGTCCTAAGGATATGGTCTGTCCTTGATTTCCTGTGTGGGTTCAGAAAGAAAGTATATTCCAGTTTTTTGGAGTGAAGAACTCTAAAAATATCCAGAAGGTCTAGTCTGTCTATCTCTTCAATTAATTCTGTTTCTTTGTTCATTCTCTGCCTAGATGATCTTTTAAGTGTGAGAGTGGTGTGTTGAAGTCTCCTACTACCACTGTGTTACTATAGATGTTTTCTTTGTAGTTCTTTCGATGCGTTTGATGTATTTAAATGGATCCTCATTGGGGTTTGGTGCCTGCACTATGAATCCACTGCTCTTGATGGCCATTTTTTCCCTTTTGTTGCCCTTGTTGTTTTTATTGGTGTTGTAGTTACTATTATTGTTGTCTTTGTTGTTGGATAGGACAGAGAGAAATTGAGAGAGGAGGGGAATACAGAGAGGGGCAAAGAAAGATAGACACCTGCAGACCTGCTTCACCACCTGTGAAGTGACTCCCCTTGCAGGTAGGCAGCCAAGGGCTCTAACCAGGATCCTTCCGCTGTCCTTGTGCTTTGCGCCATATGTGTTTAATCCGCTGCACTACTGCCCGCCCCTGTATTTTTTTTCCTCTTCTTTCCCACTCTCTCTTAAATGTATACTTGATAGCTGATTTTTGTGATTGTCTATTCTTTTTTTTTGTCTTTGGAGGAAGAATTTTGCTTGGCTAACTGATTTTGTTTGAATAGCACTAATATACACTTCTGTTGCTGTTGTATTTGCTGAGGTTTGTGATTTCATTTGTGAGAGGACTTTGGTTTCTTGTGGCTTTTTCTCACAAAAAAGAGTAACTGAATAGCCAGGACACAAAACACCCCCCCCAAAAAATGGCTAAATCAAAAACAGATAAATCAGCTACAACAATAAATAAGGACAGGAGCCCAGAACAAATTCCAAGTAAGCTAGAAGCAACCAAAATAGAAGAAAATTTCCAAACATTAAATGATGCATTAAACACATGAATGAGAAAAGCTTTGGAGGAAAATACCATCAGTAATAGGGAAATTGGAGTTCCAGTGGTGCAATGGGTTAGCGTGCGGTACTTATACAGAAATAGGGGAATAATCATTGAGACCCTGAAAGAAAACATGAACTATCTCAAGGTAATTAGAGAACTGAAAGCTGAAATACCTGAGGTAGAAGTCCAGCTAGCAGAACAAGCTAATACTGTAACAGAATGAGGTTTTTTAAAAAAACAGGGTTAACTGAAGAAAGAAGCTGAGGGAAGGGAAAGCAAAATAATAGTAGCAGAAAACAGAATTAGCCAGACCAAGGATGAGTTAGAGAAAACTGAAAAATAAGAAAGAATTCAAAGAGCTAAAAGAGAAAGGGAAACACCGAAAACAACAACAGACACATATTGGGCAACCTTAAAAGAGGCAACACACACATAATTGGCCTACCAGAGCAAGAAAGAAAGAAAGAAAGAAAGGGGAAGATAGCATCCAAGAAGAAACAATAGAAGAAAACTTCCACATACTAAACAACAAAAAGGACATTAAGATACAAGAATCTCAGAGAGTCCTAACAGAATGAACCCAGACCTGAAAGCACCAAGACACATCATAGTTACAATTGGAAGAAATAAGGGTAAAAAAAAAAAGGATCCTGAAGGTTGTAAGAGAAAAACAAAAATTCAAATACAGAGGAAAACCCTTTAGTTATCAGGAGACTTCTCTCAGATTCTAAAAGCCAGAAGAGAATGGCAAGATATCTACTGAACTCTCAATGAAAGAGAGTTTCAACCAAGAATAGTATAACCTGTTAGACTGTCATGCAGAGTAGACAGAGGGATAAAAACCTTCTCAGGCAATCAGCAGTTAAAGGAGGCAACTATCATCAAACCTACCCAGAAAGAGGTTGTAAAAGCTCTCCAATACACATTAACAGCAACATCTCTCAAAAAAAAAAAAAAACTTGCCAAATATCAGAACACGCAAAAAAGTGTTGAATAGGTAGTTGGGCTGTAGTGCAGCAGGTTAAGCGCAGGTGGCACAAAGCACAATAACCAGCATAAGGATCCCAGTTCGAGCCCGGCTCCCCATCTGCGGAGGAGTCGCTTCACAAGTGGTGAAGCAGGTCTGCAGGTGTCTATCTTTCTCTTCCCTTCTCTGCCTTCCCCTCCTCTCTCCATTTCTCTCCGTCCTATCCAACAATGACGACAACAATAATAACTACAACAATAAAAAACAACAACAAGGGCAACAAAAGGGAATAAATATTAAAAATAAATACTTAAAACATTTTTTTAAATATTTTATTTTATTTATTTATTCCCTTTTGTTGCCCTTGTTGTTTTATTGTTGTAGTTATTATTGTTGTTGTCATCATTGTTGGATAGGACAGAGAGAAATGCAGAGAGGAGGGGAAGACAGGGAGGAGGAGAGAAAGATAGACACCTGCAGACCTGCTTCACCGCCAGTGAAGCGACTCCCCTGCATGTGGGGACCCGGGGTTCGAACCGGGATCCTTATGCCGGTCCTTGTGCTTTGCACCACCTGCGCTTAACCCACTGCGCTACAGCCCGACTCCCCAAAACATTTTTTTAAAAGTGTTGAATAATGGCACTTAAACCCATAATATCAATACATGTCAATGGCTTATATTTACCCTTTAACAGTCAGAATAACAGGATGGACTAGTAAATATAACCCAACCATATGCTTTCTGCAGGACTCCCACCTAATTCAACAATAAAAAAACAAACATAAAAACAATAAGGGCAACAACAACAACAACAATGCATGTTCCTTCCAAGATTGAGAGCACAGCCAGTCATCAGTTAATGCAAAATAAAGAAATAAATGCCTTCAGAGAAAATCCTGGAGACTTAGCACTAAAATATCATTATTCCTACTATGCAGGAAGATCTCACATAATAAAATGCAGGATGCTGGGTGGGTCTGAGCCCTTCTCCGTGTGAGGGTGATGGTGGGCTGCAGTCCCCGCCCCTGGCCTGCCCCTTGGGCCCAGAGCAGAGTCCCCAATGCCCTTCGTGTGGGTCACACACCTGACTCTTGGTCATCCTCACCCGGTGACAACCTTTCCCTCCATCCACAGGCTCCAGTGACCACACCAGCAGGGCCCAGGACAGAAGCATATCCATAGCCAGGCATGCGCAGTGCTCGGAGACTTGAGCCCAGAGAAGAGGCTTCAGACAGGTAGGCAGACAGGCTTCTCCTGCCCAGGAGAGCCCACCTGGCTCTGTCCAATTTGCAGATGTGGCGGTGCTAATTCATGTGCTTGAACTGCTGTCTCCTTAGTATCCTGCCTGTGAACAACCAGACCAGTGAGGTCAGTGAACCTGCTGGAGGAACCCTGCGGGGACTGCTGTTTTCCCTGAAGTGACTCCAGGAAGGCAGGGCCTCAGTCTGCTGGGGGAGGAAGCGGCTCAGCCATGTGGCAGATGGGCACTGAGATGTTGTGGAAAGCAGAAAGCTTAGTCCTTGAGGAAAGAAGCTGCTGGCAGCGGGTTCCTTTTTGGTGGCAGGAGCACTGAGCTGGATGGTTGAGGACTGAGGTGAATTTGGGCAGTTGGGCGAGAATAGCCTTTGAGAGTCGCAGGCAGCAGATGCAGAGGCTGCAGAGCAGGAAACTGGAGGGTGTGAGAAGAGACAACTGAAGTCCCCAGGGCAGTGTGAAGGGGTGGGCTGAAAGGGGGTTTTGGTGGGGTTGTCCTTGTGCCTGGGCAGTTGCTCAGCAGTAAGGGCCCTGGGCTTGCCTTTGTGACACTGAACTTGAATGCATGAGGTCTTGGTTTCTGTGCCAGCAATGCTGGTGTGAGAGATGAGTGGTGCTCTCTCCCTGTCCTATAAAATACAAGGGGGGGGGAGAAATGGCATCTGGGAATGGTGGGTTCATAGTCCAGGCACCAAGCCCCATCGATAATCCTGGTTAGAAAAAATAACTTGCTTAAAAAATTATAAATAGGGTACAGGCAGTGGTGCACTGGGTTAAGCACACATATAACCATGTGTAAGGATCTGGGTTTGAGCCCCACTCCTCACCTGGATAGAGAAAGTTTCATGAGCGATGAAGATATTTTTCTCTCTCCCTTTTTATCTACCCTTCTCTTTGAATTTCAATCTGTCCTCTCAAATAAACAAAAAACAGAAAAAATTAGTTGCAAGGAGCCATGGATTCCTAGTGTTGGCAGGGAGCCCAGCGATAACCCTGGTAGCAAAAAAATAAATAAAAAGAATAAATTAAAAATAAAATAAAAATGTTTAGGCTCAATTTGTGGCATATATATTAGACATCTTGTAGTTTTCACCACATTTACAGTCACATGTGGAACACTTCAGTTCTGTCATATTGTGACAATGTTGTGACCTCAGGTTTTCTGTAATGAGAGAGTTGATAGACGTCAGACTAGATGATTTGCTTGATGCTGCTTTGCCAAGATTTATGGGGGATTTTGGAACATTATGACATATAGAAAATGTTTACTTGACGTTGCTGATATAATCTCTAGTTCTTTCCTAATGAAAAACAAAAGAATTCTGGGGCCAGGTAGTGGTGTTCCTGATTGAGTGCACATGTTATGATGTGGAAGGATCCAGGTTCAAGACTCCAGTCTCCACCTGCAGAGGGAAAGCTTTGTGAGTGGTGAAGCAGTATGGCAGGTGTCTCTCTTCCTATCACACTTCACTCTCAATTTCTGGCTCTTTCTATCCATTAAATAAAGATAATAATTAAAAAATTAAAAAAGACAATTCCTTCCAACAGTTTGCTTTATAGCATGTAGCAGCTCCCTATCAGTCATAGAGAAAAATAGAGGAGAATTAGAAATTCCTGTAAGCTCACTGATAACTTTTCTTGGGTCTTACTTAGAAACATTGCTCAGCTCTGCCTGATAGTTTAAACATGTAAGTAGAGTTTTCCTTCATCAGTCTTCAGTGCATATAATTTAACTCTGATCTAAATGGCATAGAGTAGAAATAAGAAGATGTGAAGTCTAATCATTTAGTAATCACAGTGGCATTTTTGGTGCAGAGGAATAAGGAGTGGTGTCAGGAAATACTAGCACCACACAAGCACTAAGGATTGCCAACTGACTACCCTGATACACAGGGTGCTCTCTCCTGGTCTTTTAAGCTCATATACTTCTTTTTATTTTATATTTTAAATAAATATTAATTTGTTCCCTTTTGTTGCCCTTTTTGTTTTATTGTTGTCCTTATTGATGCCGTTTGTTGTTGAATAGGACAGAGTGAAATGGAGACAGAAGCAGAAGACAGAGAGGGGGAGAGAAAGATAGACACCTGCAGACCTGCTTCACCTCTTTTGAAGCGACTCCCAGGATCCTTACACTGGTTCTTGTGCTTTGCGCCATGTGTGCTTAACCTGCTGTGCCACTGCCCAGTTCCCTTAGGCTCATATTCTAGGAGAACAGGTACATTGACTTGATCCACCTCAGGGATCCTGAAATACTCTAGTCAACTTTAAAAAGAGTCCAATTTTGTTTTGTGGGCTGGGTGTTTTGCAGTAGTAGAGTACAGGACTTGTGAGCATGAGATTCTAAATTAGATTCTAACACGATATGAATCAGATTAATGCACTGATCCTCTTTTCTTAAATAAATTAAAAATACAATTATTAATTAGAAATTGACTTTATCTGTTTGTAGGAATAATTATACCCATCAAAAGTGCTAAATTGTCATATTCCTCTGTTTTAAGCTCCCTTATTTATGACAGTACATGAAAAATCAGATATTTATTAAATTGCATGCCTAAGCTAGAAATTGACTTGTGAGAATTTCCCTATAAGCTTAATGGCATTGGGTTCAGTCTTCATGGATTAAAAAGGCAGTATGGTGAAACTAGGTATCTGCATCAGCATCTTAATGTGTTCTTACTCCTGGAAACAGCTAGAGAACTATTAAGTTTGTGCTGCTTTCACCAACAAACCTACTCAACCCTGCCCTTTGTGTGTGTTCAGGTTTAATGTATTTCACATGCATTAACCTCTTTACATATTAGTGCCACATTGTAGTATAGTAACAACCCCTTTCTTTTTTTGTTTGTTTCTTTTTTAATATTTATTTTTATTATTCCCTTTTGTTGCCCTTTTTGTTTTATTGTTGTAGTTATTATTGATGTTGTTGTAGTTGGATGGGAAAGAGAGAAATGGAGAGAGAAGGAGAGAAAGGTAGACACTGCAGACCTGCTTCACCACTTGTGAAGCTATTCCTCTGCAGGTGGGGAGCTGGGGGCTCGAGCCAGGATCCTTACACAGGTCCTTGCGCTTTGTGCTAAGTGCGCTTAACCTGCTGCGCTACTGGCCGACTCCCAACAACCCCTTTCTTTGTCTGAAAGTTATTTTATCTACAAAATCTTACTTCTTTGCTTAATAACTGTCTATCCATCTAGCTGGTTTTATAAAGTAACTTGAACATGTGGAGTGTTTTATTATGTCACTTCTTTATCAGTAATGCTACTACTAAGACAAAGTAAGTGTGGATCACTTGTTAAAAATATCCCCCTGGAAGTTAGGCAGTAGCACAGAGGGTTAAGCTCAGGTGGCACAAGGCACAAATACCAGTGTAAGGATCCTGGTTCAAGCCCTGGGCTTCCCACCTGCAGGGGAGTAGCTTCACAGGCGGTGAAGCAGGTTTGCAGGTGTCTCTTTCTCTCTCCTCCTCTCTGTCTTCCCCTCCTATCTCCATTTCTATCCAGCAATGACTACAACAATAACTATTAAAAAAAAACATCTAGGGCAACAAAGGAATAAATAAATAAGTAAATAAATAAATATAATATCCCTCTGAGCTTTCCTATAGAGGTTGCTTAGAGACAGAACAGAAGCTTTTGCCAAAGGCTACTTCTAGGTAGGATCTTCCTGGGCGGAGGTCTACTCCTAGACACCTGGGCATTATAGTGGACTAAGCTGTTTGAATTGCTGTGTCCAGGTGTGTCATGTTCTGAAAGGGAAGGACTGTCATCTCTCAGTGTGGATAAATCCTCTCAGTTTTCTTCTATTGTGATAGTAAGATTTTTTTTGGAAATATTGAGGTGAAAACATAATAAAACCAACCTATGACAAACCCACAGTTAGTATGGTGGAAGAGAAGTCACACACTCACCATTTGCAGATAGTATGATAGTATTCATAGAAAAACCTAAAGAATCCAGCAGTAAGCTCTTGGAAATTATCAAGTAATATAGTAAGATGTCAGGCTACAAAATTAACATATAAAAGTCAGTGGCATACCTCTATGGAAACACTCAATTAACAGAAGAAGAAATCAATCCCTTTTACTATAGCAGTAAGAACAATAAAATATGTAGGAATAAACCTAACAAAGGAAGTGAAAGATTTGTATACTTAAAATTATGAGTCACTATTCAAGGAAGTAGAAAAATAATAGGAAGAATTAGCATCATCAAAATGAATATGTTATCCAGGACCAAGTACAATTTATTTTTATTTTGAAAAGTTTTTTATAATCTTTATTACTGCATAGAGACAGAGAGAAATTGAGAGGGGAGGGGGATGTAGAGTGGGAGACAGAGACAGAGAGACACCCTCAGCCATGTTTTACCACCTGTGAAGCTTGCTCCCTGCAGGTGGGGGCCAGGAGCTTGAACCTGTGTCCTTGTGCACTGTAATGTGTGCTCTCAAACTGGCTGTGCCATCACCCTGCTGTTCATTTTTAATGCTTTGAGGAACTTCCATTTGCTTTATCTAGAGCCTGGACCAGTTTACATATCTCTGCATAAGGGAACCTTTTTTTTCATACCCTCACCAATAATTGCTGTTTCTAGTCTTTTTGATGTTGGGGATTTGGTAGTGTGATTTTACTTATTTATTAAATTTATTTTAATAAATAAGTGGAGATATGAAGAGAAAGATATGAAGAGAGAAAGACTGCTCGGGTCTGGCTTATGAAGGTGATAAGGACATGAAACTTAGACCTTGAATCCTCAAAATATCAAATATCAGTCTTTTTTATAACCATTATGCCCTCTCCCCTATTCAAGATTTTTAAAAATAGTAATTAAATGAAAAAAGTGATCTATTTCTGATTTTATTTTACATGTGTTAAGGATCAGAATAATGAAGCTATAGAAATTTCATTAGGTGATCTTAATTATTTTAAATGAACAATATCATTTGACCTAAAAAATAATCGAGATGTAGTTGTAGTCTTACTTTGTTTGATTTATAGTACCCTTCATTCTCATTATTTGCCCGAGATAGCTCAGATTCAAAATGAAGTATCTTATGCCTTATAAGTTACATAAAGACATGCACAAAAACCCACAGTTACCTATAAGATGTATGTAAATTTTCTACCATAAGAAAAATCAAAATAATTGTGGAGTTTGGGGCTGTTGGGTTGGGTTATCTTCTGCCTTATAAGTTACATACACACATGCACAAAAATCCATAGATACCCCATGATGTATGTGAAATTACCACTTTACAAAAAATCAAAATAATTGTGGAGTTTGGAGCTGATGGGTTGGGTTATGTTCTGCCTTATAAGTTACATACACACATGCACAAAAATCCATAGATAGCTATAAGATGTATGTGAATTTATCACCTTATGAAAAATCAAAATAATTGTGGAATTTGGGGCTGTTGGCTATTTGGCTGTTGGCCAAGACTAAAGTTGTTCAGTTTAGGAAATTTTTTCCCCCAGTGCTAAGAGAGGAGCTGCCGCTGGAGGGCACTTAGCACTTTTTTTTTTTTATTGTTTGACAATTAAAAAAATATCAGAGTCTAGTTTCCTTGCCTTTCTTTTAAAGAGAAGACATTTTTTCCCCCTCCTCCAGAGTTATTGCTGGGCTTGGTGCCTGCACCATGAATCCACCACTCCTGGAGGCCATTTTTTTCCCACTTTTTTGTTGTCCTTGTTGTTGTAGCCTCATTGTGGTTATTATTATTACCATTGTTGATGTTGTTCATTGTTGGACAGGAAAGAGAGAAATGGAGAGAGGAGGGGAAGACAAAAAGGGGGAGAGAAAGATAGACACCTGCCTCACTGCCTGTGAAGCAACTCCCCTGCAGGTGGGGAGCCGGGGGCTCGAACTGGGATCTTTATGCTGGTCCTTGCACTTTGCGCCACCTGTGCTTAACCCACTGCACCACCACCCGACCCCCAGAGAGAAGACATTTTACCAACAGTACAGATACAGTTATCTTCTCATTCAACTGCATGAGTTTGACCTCAGGTTATTTACCACTTTTGTCTCTAGTCTTTGCAGTCCATAGGACTCAGCTCTTCTAAACACCCCCCCTGGGAGCCCCAGTGATTTCACCTACAGGTTATTTAGGAAACCGGAGTCTATGTATCTGCTGCTTTCTGACTTGAACTGACTTGTCTTCAGCACTCAGATAATTAATAAAGGAATGCTGCCTCAGGTGTTACTGTGAGTCTGGTTTTGAGAGGCTTCCTTGTGCCTGTATGAATGAGATACTCTTTCTAGAGAGCTTACACAACAAGATTTCTTTCACTGCCCACGATGACATTTTTGGATTGATCCCAAATCTTTCCTGTATCCTAAAATTTTCTATTTCTCCCACCTTGAATATATGTGGATATATATATATAGATAGATAGATATAGATATAGATATAGATATAGATATAGATATAGATATAGATATAGATATAGATATAGATATAGATATAGATATAGATATAGATATAGATATAGATATAGATATAGATATAGATATAGATATAGATATATCCAGGTTATTGCTGGGGCTCGGTGCCTGCGCTATGAATCCACTGCATCTGGAGACCATTCCCCACATTTTTGCGGCCTTTGTTGATGCCCTTGTTGTTGGTATTTTTATTGTTGCCATTGCTATTGTTGTTGCTGCTGCACAGGACAGAGAGA